>NC_053425.1:47244146-47544146 GCF_007990345.1 Gossypium hirsutum | reverse complement strand
AGGTGTGAACCTCCCAACACCTTATGAGGTTTCAGATGTATATTTGGAGTCAAGAGTATAAACGAGCTCGTGATTGGGTAAATGGACTAAAGACTCATCGGAAAGAATTGGATGCAACTTTAATGTGTGATGGTTGGACCAACAATTTGAATCAAATGCAAATCATTAATTTCCTTGTTTATTGGAGTAAAGGAACCATTTTTTGGAAATCGGTAGATGTCTCGAGTGTTCATAGTAGAGACGCTGAATTCTACTACAGTTTTTTAAATCAGTTGTAGAAGAAATTGGAGAAAATTACATTGTCCAAATAGTGACTGATAATGAGGCAACAATGAAAGCTGCTGGAAAAAAATTAGTGTTTAAAAGAAAGCAATTATATTGGACCTCATGTGCAGCTCACTGTTTAGATTTATGCCTTGAATATATTGGGAAAAACTAGTGTAGCAAAAATACAATCACATTTGGACTGTTGATTTAATGAAGAAGTATAAACAAGGGAAGCAAATACTTCGACCTGCTCTTACTCGATTTGCAACTCATTTCATTCAACTTGAAGAGAAAACAAAACAAAAGCAATGTCTAAGAGAAATGTTTAATTCAAATGTCAATATTTTATAATTAGTTAATATAATTACTTAAATATAGAAACCTTCAATGATTTTATTAGTTCCAAATAATTTAAATTATATTATTTTAAAATTTTTATTATGAATATATAGGAATTTAAAGAATCAAAATAGGGACAGCAAAAGCCAAGGCCTGTTTATGAAGCCAAAAAAATTATTTTAGGGAAAGATTTTTGGAAAAATGCCAACGATCTCATAAAAGGTTTACGAGCCCCTAGAAAAAGTATTGAAACTTGTGCATGGATGAAAAACCAACAATGAGCTTTATTTATGAGGCTATTGATAGAGCTAAATGAGCAATTCAATAAGATTGTTTGTACTCCACCGAGTACGAAAAGATTATTGACAATAGATGGAATATTATGCATTCCGGCTTGCATTGAACTGGTAAGATAAAATGTTTCATATAATTAAGAACTATTTTTATATTTTACTATTTTAAGCTTTAGATTATTATTATTTGATGATATTCTTATAAATTATGCTTAGGTTATTTTCTCAATCCTCAATTTCAATTTCGGGTGGAGCATTTTAAGAATGTACTAATAGAAAGATTAGAAGGTACACGATTAGTAATTGAAAGATTAGAACCATCTCTTGATACTCAAGTCAGAATAGTTAATCAGGTTAGATTCAAGTGCTATTATTTGTAACTTAGTTACATAATTTGAAATATAATTTTTTTACTCTATCTTTTATTTACACAGTTGTTACTATTTAGAGATAAACATGAGACATTCAGTACTCTGCAAGCACAAAAAGCTTGGAAGCAAATGAATCTTGGTAAATAGTTAATTAAATTATTTGATTTGATTTATATTAGTTAATTATATTGTACATTTTGAAGTTATTTAGAAATTTAAATAATATTATGCGGCTGATAGGTGGATAATATATGGCACATGTGTTCTTGAATTACAAAAATTAGCAATTAAAGCACTTAGTCAAACGACTTCTGCATCAAATTGTGAATGAAATTGGACACGTTTAGTTATATTCACACCAAGGCAAGAAATAGGTTGAAGTACAAAAAACTTGAGAAACTAGTGTTTACCTATTATAATATGAGGCTTCAGATAAGGCATCAAAAAAGAATGAGCATTGATGATATAAACGCTAGTTTTAATCCTATCAACCTTGATAATATCTTCAAAGATGTTGATCCACTATCAGAATGACTTCCTGAGAAAGAGAATCCATTGTTAGATGGTGAAAATGCTGGTATGTTACCTGTGGATACCTCTGATGATGAAATGGATGTTGATCAATCTAACAACAAAATTTGTCTCATTCAAGTTCTAGTGCAACGCCAAGTCAGAGTGACGATGGACCCGATGGTGGTGGTTTAAGTCCAATTGATGAAGATGATGGACATAGTAGTGATAGAGGTGAAATTAGGTCTTCTAGTCGATATGGAGGAGAATATGGGGTTCGTACCACTAGTGGACATTTCTGTGATAGATCAGAGTTTGATAGAGATGTGTTTCCTGAACCTAGGAAAGATAGAAGTGAACCTAGAGCTCTATCAAAAGGAAAAGGCAAGAAGCATACTTCTATAGGTTCTTCATTTGGTAGGAGATCGAGTTCTAGTAACCTTGGGTATAGTGATTCATCTATTAACACTCAAGGTTTTTATCCACCAGAACAACCTTCATATTTTCAATCTTCACATGGTTATCCACAATCATATGGTTATTATCCATCATTTCCTAATTATGATGTGCCATACAAGCCTCAAATGTATCCTCCACCATGAATGTATCACCCACCTCTACCTCTTATGTATCCTCCTCCTCAAATATATCCTCCATATCAATTATATGAAAACCAAGGTGAAAATGTTCCTTTTTTGGATATATTTTTGGACAAAGGCCAAGAGAATCAAGTAAAGAATGCTCTCAAAGTGAAGCTGAAAGATCTGATCCTCCTCGTCATTCCACTAATTGGTGAAAACTATATCATACCACTACCACTATTTGTAAGGTATTTTTTAAAGAAAACTTTTGTTAATGTTTTTAATTTTAATGATATTTAAACATTTAAAATATATCTTTAGATAAATGAATGGAGTATATTTTATGAAAAGATAATTAAGAATCGAAGCATGTTAAACTATATATGAAAGTAGAATGAGAGTGAGAATAAGTGGTAGGAAATAGGAATAATTAATGAGAACATATACATTTATCTATTCCCTTTTTCCTTTTGCAGCATAGAATTTTGATATTTTCATCATCTTGAAAGCTGTCAAGAAATATTGAAGACATCTTTCAGGTATGAATTTTTCAATTATTTTATCTATAAAAACTTTCAAACTTATTAAATATAATAAATTTTTAATATTTCCTTTTTTTTACTTTGCTATTAGTTATTAGTTGTGTGAATTTTGAAAAATTTCACGACCGCAATACCCGCAGTAACCACAATCTATCCGTTATGTCCACAACCGCAATAAACGCAACGAGATCGAAAATGTAGTCGCGACCACAATTTAAATTCCTACTTGGTATTAATGATCTTTATGCTTAGTTTTTCCAATCTTAATGGAATACAATGGGAATATCAGTTATTTGTATGATTAAGGGAATCTTTCAGGGTGAGCAACTTGATTTGATGCTTAACAAAACATTACTTGTGCTTATTCTTAAGGTGGACTCTTTTAAGAATTTCAAGCAGTTTTGTCTCCAACCAGCTTGTGTACTGTTTTGTATAAAAGAATTATAAAAGTAATTGCTAATAAGCTCAGAGGAATTATGCCACAATTGATTGGATTGAATCAAGTCAGTTTTATTTAGGGACAACATATTACTAATAACATTTTAGTGGCTCAACAATTTATCCATTCTATGAAGGTCAAAAAATGAATCTATGGTGGATGGAAATCAAGATTCATATGGAAAAAGCGTATGATCGTATGTGATGGGATTTTTCTTGGAGAAATTCATTGTGCAATGTTGATATTCTTTCTAGCTTGATTTCTGTGATTTTGTAGTGTGTCTCAACATGTACAATGCAAGTGCTCTAGAATGGTGGTTTGACTGAGGAGTTTCGACCTACCTACGATTTACATTAGGATGACTTGCTTTCTCTGTATCTCTTTCTATTTGGGATAAAGTGGTTTGGCCTTAGAATCTAGGAATAGGTTACTAAAGGGAGGTGGGAATTGGTTAGTCATTCTCGAATTGGGCTACTTATATCGAACCTATTTTTTGTTGATGACATGATTTTATTCTAAAAGGCTAATTTAAATATTACAATGGTTGTAGAAAAGGGTCTTAAAGTAAATCTTGTCATCATTTGGGGTATAAAATTAATGCGACTGAATCTTATGTGTTCTTTTATCCAAATATAGATATATACATGGCTAAAAATATTATCATTTGGTTGGGATTTCACATGACATCAGATTTTGGAACCTATCTTGGGCTTTCTCTTCTTCACCAACAAGTTACATCATCTACATTTTAGTTTGTGATTGAAAAGGTTAGACAGAAGGTTAATGGATGGGATATTAATATCCTATATTTGGTTGGCAGAGTAACTTTGGCTTGTTCAATTATTCTTTCTATCCCAAATTATTTTATGCAAACCGTTTTGCTTCCAATTAGTGTTTGTCACAAAATCAAGAAACTTGCTCAAAGATTTATTTGGTGGGGAGGGAAGTGAAGGTGTACACCGTATTTTTCTTGTAAGTTGGATGGACTATTTCCAACCTATCAAGAATGGTGGATTGGGACTGAGACAATTATTGGAGCTTAACAAATCATTCCTCTTGAAATTGGGATTCAAGTTCCTTACTAAAGGTGATTCTTTTTGGGTTCAACTTTTACGTGATAAGTATCGGTTAGGAGAGGGTTTTCCAAACAGTATCATTAGAAGTTAATGTTATTTTATTTGGCATTCTCTTTCAAAAATTTGGAAGACACTTCGTGGTAACTTGTTTTGGAGGATTGGGAATGGTAATTCAATGCATTTTTGGGTTAATCATTGGGTTCTAGGGGTTAGCTAATTACATGAACACAACCATCCCTTATTTGAGCGAGATTCAAATCTTTTTGTTAAAGACATGGTGAACATTTAGGGAACTTAGGATTCTTTGAAATTAATGAGATATCTGGATGGTAATATGGTAGCTTATATCTTGAGTATATGTGTAACACCCTTTACTCGTGTTCGACGTCGAAACAAGGTATGAGGCATTACCGGAACTTACACATGCAATCGTACAAAAGTGAGACATAATTTTTACATCCAAATTAAACTTTTCAATTTTCATCACTAAGTCCCTGATATGGATTTACGAGGCCCAAAACATACTATAGAAGCAGTCTGGGACTAAACCTAGAACTTTGGAAAATATTGAGAATTGCTTTTGAAAATATGGGCATACACCCATGTCCAAGGCCGTGTCCTTTACACAACCATTCACATGCCATATTTTCCATACTTAATCATTACACACTCATTCAACCAACTCATGCCTCTCACAAAATGCATCATCATAACATATAACTTAACTAATATTAGCCAACATCGATGACCTTATACAAAATAACCAAGTCCTCTATACATGACATAATTCAAAATATGAATTTCAAAATACCAAAAGAATGATGATAGTGTGGACGGATCTCCGACGATCTCCGTACCCCGAGCTAGCTTGGTGACACTATAAAACAAGGGAAATGTAATATCCTGATTTTGGGCCTAGTCGGAATAGTGGTTTCGTGACCACAAAATCTGAGATAGAAATAATTATTTTATGATTATTTTGAGGTCTATGATATGATTGCATGATTGTGTGAAAATTTCATGAAGAAATTTTATGCATAAAGTGCTTAAATTGAAATTAGGGACTAAATCGAATAATTTGCAAAACTTGCATTCTAGAAGTTTCTAGTATGAAATTGTTTTGAAATATTAATTAGGAGGTCTTAAATAGAATTTTACCAATTTCTAAGTCTATGGACAAAAATTGGACATGGATGGAATTTTTGGAAAGTTTAGTAGTAAGGGCATTTTGGTCATTTAGGGGTAAAATGAATTAAAATACAAAATTAAAAGCCAATTTTGCTCATCTTCAACCCCATGGCCGAATATAGCAAGGAGAAACCATGGCTAGGGTTTTTCAAGCTTCCAAGCTCGATTGTAAGTCCGTTCTAGCCTCGTTTTTAATGATTTTTATGTTTTTGGAGTCCCGGTAGCTCGATTTAGCTTATGCTAGCAATAATTTAACCTAGGGTTTATATTTGGAAAAATATACATAGGTTAAATTTGTGTATTTTGGTGTTTTATGATAGAATATGAGGTTTTAAATTATGTTAGACAACTTGTGCTACTCGGTTTTAAGTGAAAACGAGCAAAAAGGCTTAATCGGTAAAAATACCTAATAGTCATAAGTACATGTTAGAGTGAGAATTTGATGTTTCCATAGAAGGGAAAAATGATCAGCATGTCATAAAACATAAGAAAATAGGCTGAAGTTTAATTTACGAGCCTTGGGGAAAAAGTGTAAATATGCAAAAGTTTAGGGGCAAAATTGTAATTTTTCCAAAGTATGATTTTGGGTCAATTTGAATAATGTGAGTCCTAATTAGACTATATTTTAAATGATAGAGCAAGGAAAACTAAAATTCGGGCTAAAATGGGGAAAATACCAAGTTGTGGACGAAATGGTAAAAGTAGCCATTTTCGCATACGAGGTAAGTTCATATGTAAATGTTGGTAACATAGTTATTATTTTAAATGTTTTAATGTTATTTAAATGATATGATGATTATTATGAAATATCATACTTGTGACAATTGTTTGATAATATGTCAAATTATGTGATATACTTGGAAAATGTGAAATACTACCGAGTATCGGTATCGACATTCCATAGAAGATGGTTGAGACATATGATTGGGAAAAATGTCCCGTTGAGCCTTAGGAATGGATTAGGATACGAGTGACATGTCACTGGGATATTTGGGCATCCGAACTCGTTGAGTTGAGTCCGAGTTCACTTATGGATGCAAATGTCCGAACTCGTTGAGTTGAGTCCGAGTTCGTGAGATGTAACTAGGCATCCGAACTCGTTGAGTTGAGTCCGAGTTCACTCATAGATGCGAACGCCCGAGCTCGTTGAGTTGAGTCCGAGTTCACTTATGGGCGGGTTACATGGTAGCTTGGCTACATATGTGGCACTTATGTGCAAACTTTCCATTTATCCGAATTATATTCCGATGTGTTCAACGGGTAAAGTTCTACTGAAATGGAGGAATACTCAAGATGAAAGGGACGTATTGGTAAGTGTTGTGAAATGGGTACTTTGAACAGGTATGTACTTAACCCTCGGGTTGAAAAATCGATATAACAACAATATGGTAAGATGATAAATGAAAATGTGATATGAATGTCTTGGTGATGATTATGCAGATGATGTTTTATGTTTGCTTATATGGTTATGTTACTTGCTATTTGCATGTGAACTTATTAAGCATTTATGCTTACTCCCTCCTTTTCATTCCTTGTAGTTTTGACAAGCCAGCTCGGAAATCGGGAACGGTCGGAGGCTCGCTCACACTATCCGTATACCATCTTGGCATAATGGCTTGTATATTTTGAGTATGGCATGTATAGCATTATAATCATTTTGTATATATGGTCTTATGATATGGTTATTGAGTGGTATGGAAATGCTTGGTAATGATTAGCCATTGGAATGGCTAATCATGATCATATTGGTGTTATGTATGTCAAATTACTAGCTAATCCATGGAAACCATGAAATAGGTAAAATTTACCATAAAATAGATTCAGACAGCAGTAGTGACGTGAATTTGAAAAATCACTAAAAATATTAGAAATGAAATTAAATAATGAATAAGTTATGGAATTGAAGCTTGATGAGTCTATTTTCATATGGAAGAAGCGAAACAGGTATATGAGCTATATTTTATGAGATGTTTAAATGTTTGTGAAACAGGGCCAGAGCAATTTCTGGATCCCCTGTTCTGACTTTGGAAATTTATCATAAATTTTAAAAAGATAATTAGAAGTCATGCTTTATATTTAAAGATTCCTTATTGAGTCTAGTTTTATTAGAGACAAACGGCATAGTCATTGAAGCTCTGTACAGGGAGATATCTGATTCGTAATACACAGAGGTCAGAGTAGTCGAACCCTGAAACAGGGGAGAATTTAACTAATAAACTGTACTAATTGGCCCAACCAAAAATTCTAGAAAAAATTAGTAGATATATATATGAGTCTAGTTTCAGGAAAAATTTACGAAATTGAATTTTGAGTTTCGGAACTCGAGATATGATTTTTAAATCAACTGTGATGCAGTTAGCCAGCTTGTCTGGAAATTTTAAAATGAATTGTGTGAGCTGTTTAATTAATGAATTAAGTTTGTTAACACCCCATGTTCGACTCTGGAAACGGTCTCGGGTACGGGGGGTTACAGGAAAAAAGAGGGGAGTAAGCATATAGCTTAGTAAGTAGGTATGTAAATAAAAAAAACTATTAACATGCTTCTATAAATCCCCAAAATATGTTTTCAAAATAATACAATCATAACTACTCATAGATCCACTATTTACTCAAGTTCAAAACAAGCTGTCTATTCGAGTCACAGTCACTAAATTATTTATATTTGGAGCTATGAAACTCCAAACTAAGATATGCTAATTTTTATAGAAACTAGACTTGTATATATCCTTACCATAAAATTTTCAGAATTTTTGACTTAGCCAATAAGTATAGTTTACTCTTTAAAAGTCACCCCTATTTCGTTGTCCGATAGTTCTGACATCTCTTAACTAAAAATTAATTAACTCCTCATATGGGATTCGGATGATGTTTCATTTTGTTTCTTTTGAAAATATACTCATTAAAGATTTTAATTATATAAATTATAACCCATAATTATTTTTATACAATTTTTAATGATTTTCCCAAATCAGAATAGGGGATTCCGAAATCATTCTGACTTTGTCTCACAAAAATTCAAATATTTCATAATATGAAATTATTTTTCTTACACATTTTCCTTTATATTAAAATAGACTCAACAAGCTTTACTTTCATATCTTATTCAACCTCTAATTCGATTTCCACAATTTTTGGCGATTTTTCAAAGTCACACAACTGCTGCTGTCCAAAACTATTTTATTACTAAATTTCACTTTTTCATGTTTTCTTTGTAGTAACTTTCATTGTAACACATACTCTATATCAATCTTACCAAAGTTTGATCACATACTCGAGCACATTGCTTGATAAGTTTACACACAAATACCTGCACTTATACATCACATAGTCATATTCAATTACACCTAGTCATTTCTCGTTAAACACATCAGAATAATAACGGATACCCGGTGGCCTGCACATAGTACCACCCTTGTAGTCAAAGCTACCTTCTTCACAAAGTGGCCTTCACATAGTACCACCCTTGTGACCAAAGGCATCTTTCTTCACAAAGTGGCCTTCACATAGTACCACACTTGTGACCAAGCCATTTTTTCTCAAATTGGCCTTCACATAGTACCACACTTGAGTCACTAATGACATGTCACTTATATCCTATTATGTTCCTAACGTTCAACCAGGAAATTTCTCACTTTTCGATACTTGTCAATTTCATTCAATATTCAGCCACATTTCATAAAACATAACAAAATGTGATAACGTAAGTAAAAACGATGTATTATTTGCATACAAACTTACCTCGGTGCAAATTATGACGAATTTGCAATTTAGTCTACAACCTTTTCTTTTCCTCGATCAAGGTCAATTCCTTGTCTTTCTTGATCTATAATAACACATTTAACTCATTTAATACTCAAATTATTCAATTTAGTCCAAAAATACACTATGGAAAATTATATTTTTGCCCCTAAAGTTTCACATATTTACAATTTTGTCCCTAGGCTCGTAAGATGAAAAGCACTTATTTTTCTCAAATACTAAGCCTACCTGATTCATAGCCTCTTATAGCAGCTCATATTTTTCACTAAATCACATTTTCTGTACATAATTTTACAACTTTTACTAATAGGTCCTTTTATGTAATTTCATCAAAAATCACTTGGTAAAAGTTGTTTATCACACCCCAAACTTTCATATTCTTCCATAAAACATAAAAACACATGCATGTCATCCATGGGTAAATTTTTAAACACAAACCCTAGCTCAATATAATGGTGGAAATAGCTAAACCGAGCTACGAGGATCTCAAAAAATGTAAAGAACATTAAAAACGGGGCTAAAACGGACTTACAATCGAGCTTGGAAGCTTGAAAAGCCCTAGCTATATCTTTCTCATGTGAAATTCAGCCAAGGATTGAAGATGGACAAAAATTGGCTTTTAATTTTGTTTTAAATTCATTTTAATTACCAAATGAGCAAATTACCCTTAATGAAAAACTTTAGAAATATACCAAAGCATGTCCATTTTTGTCCACCAACTTAACCAATGGTCTAGTTACCATTTAAAGATATCCAATTTAAAATTTATAACAATTGGACACCTCTAACATGTAGAACTCAAATTTTACACTTTTTACAATTTAGTCCTTTTGACTAAATTGAGTGACCAAACGTTGAAATTTTTGAACGAAATTTTCATGAAATTGTTTTGTGAAATTGTAGACTATAAAAATATAATAAAAGTGAACTTTACTACGTCAAATTTGTGGTCTCGAAACCACTGTTCTGACTGGACCCAAAATCAAGGTGTTACAATATGACCCCCATCTTGTCACTGTCAAATTTGAGACTTGCCATTGTCAAGGATGCTTGTTGGTCCTTAGTTAACAATTCATGGCCAATAAAGAATGGGTTTTGGAGGGTCATTTGAAAGTATAAGAATCCCCAACATGTCAGACAGTTTCTTTGGCTAGTATTAAAAGGTAAATTTTGACTAATAAGGAGATTGTAAAAAGAAACTGTAAAAATTGAGTGACCCAAATCCTTATTTCAATAAAACCAAGTGGTAAAATAAAAAGCAAAATCTTATAGCACTGTACTTCTTTTATTTTATTTTATTTTAGAATAAGGTTTTTTTAAACCTTATTAAACTCCATCTATTTGATATTGATTTGAATAAGGTGTTTCAATCTTACAACACTCCTATTAGAATATGATTTTAAAAGCCTCTAAATAGACATAGTCTGATCCTCTTCTAATCATTTTAAATTTGACATAGTGAATTTTCTTCTCCTCTGCCCGTAGTTTTTTCCCTGAAGGGGTTTCCACATAAAAATCTATGTGTTCTTTATTTTTATTTCTCTTTTCTTTGCTATATAGTATCATCACTGACATTCTATTTTTAAAAATTAGTATCCGGGCTTCCGGGTTGTTCATCTCAATCACGGTAATGGCGTCTTTGAAGTATGAAATTCCGCTATTGGATCTCATCACCAGATTTGCATTATGGACAATAAAAATGCAGGCAATTCTTGCACAGATGGACTTAGAGGAAGCCCTGCTAGGGGTAGATAAAATGCCTTCGACATTAACGGAGGAAAAGTAGAAGTACAAGGATCGAAAGGCTTTAACACAGTTACATCTACATTTTTCTAACAAAATTTTGCAGGATGTGATGAATGAGAAGACTACTGCTGGATTATGAAAGAGACTGGAATAAATATGTATGTCAAAAACTCTAACCAGCAAGCTGTATATGAAGCAACATCTTTATGCTCATCATTTGGAGAAAGGTGCATCTGTGCATGAACACTTAATAGTTAATGATAAGGAAGGTCTAGGGTTGATTCTACTTTGTTCGTTTCCCCCATCTTATTCAACCTTTAGAAACATGATTTTATATAGCCGCGAGTCTCTTACAGTTGATGAGGTCTATGATTCTTTAACCTCGTATGATAATATGAAGCATCTTGTAGTTAAAACTGACTCTCAGGGAGAGGATTTCACTGTTTGTGGGTGACAAGATCAGAATGATGATGATGATTGTGAAAAGACATAGGAAAGGAATCCTCATAGTAAATCTAAGGGTAGATCGAAGTATTCAAACAGAGGTAAAACTTATAACTTCTGTAAGAAGAAAGAGCACATTAAATGTGAGTGCTACAAGCTACAAAACAAGATCAAAACGGAGGCTACGAATTAAAAGGGAAAACAACCAAAAAATTATGGTGAAGCTGATGTTGTAGAAGACTACAGCGATAGTGAACTTCTAGTCGCTTCTGTCAACAATTTTAATCTGGGGGAGGAATGGATCCTTGATTTGAGTTGCACCTTCCACATGAGTCCCAATCGGGATTGGTTTACAACTTACGAAACATTTTTTGAAGGTGTTGCTTTAATGGGAAATAATGCTTCGTGTAAAATTGCAGGTGTTGGAATAATTAAGGTTAAGATGTTTGATGGAGTTGTGAGAACACTTAGTGATGTACGAAATTTTATAAAATTGAAGAGAAATTAAATTTAATTGAGTACTCTTGATTCAAAAGGGTACAAATAAACAGCTGAAAGTGGAGTTTTGAAGATTTCCAAAGCTTCCCTCGTTGTGATGAAAGGGCAGAGAAAGACTGCCAGGTGTATGTTCTGCAGGGTTCTACTGTTACTGGTGATGCAACTGTTGCTTCCTCTTCCTTGTCAGATGATCATATTACTAAACTTTGGCATATGCACCTAGGGCATATGAGTTAGAAGGGCATGGCAGAATTGAGCAAAAGAGGATTTCTTAATGGGCAAGGAATTTGCAAATTGAAGTTCTGTGAGCACTGCATTTTTGGGAAGCAAAAGAGAGTTCGATTCACCATAGGAATCCATAACACGAAGGGAACATTGGAGTATATTATTTTGATCTGTGGGTGCCATCTAGAGTGCCTTCGAGGGGTAGAGCTAATTATATCCTAACATTCATTGATGATTTCTCCAAAAAAATTTGGGCATTCTTCCTGATGCAGAAAAGGGATGTGCTTTCCTCATTTAAGTCTTAGAAAACTATGATTGGAAAACAGATGGGAAAACAAATAAAATACCTCCACACAGACAATGGCTTAGAGTTATGTTTTGATGAGTTTAATAAACTGTGCAAGTTAGAAGGGATCGTGAGACACTTGACAATTCGTCATACTCCATAGCAAAACAGTGTTGCAAAATGAATGAACAGAACGATCATGGTGAAGGATTGATGTATGTTGTCAAATGCCAACTTAACAAAGTCATTTTGGGCCGAAGTAACTTTTACTACATGTTTTTTGATCAACCGATCTCCATCTGTTGCCATTGAGAAGAAGACTCCACAAGAGGTATGGTCTGGTAATCTTGCTAACTATTCTGATTTAAAGATCTTTGGGTGTCCTGTGTATGCTCATGTTGATAACGGAAAATTGGAACCGAGATCCATTAAATGTGTTTCTCTTGGTTATAAAACTGGTGTAAAAGGGTATAAGTTATGGTGTCCAGAAAATAGAAAAGTTGTGATTAGTAGATATGTTGTTTTTTATGAAACTGCTGTGCTACCTAACTTATCTCTTAAAGACTCTTACAATAAAGAAAATCAAAAGCATGTGGAGCATTAGATTAATCTAGAATCTACAATAGAGTCGACTCCTCAAGCCAGTACAAAAATTCATAATAGAGTTGCTTCATCACCGCAATACTCTATCGCCAAAAACAGAACTAGAAGAGAAATTAACCTCCAAAGAAGTATGTCAAGGCTGATTTAGTTTCTTATGCTTGAAATGTGGCTGAAGATATAGATGCAAACTAAGAGCCATCTAATTATTCTGAGGCAGTTAGCTATAAAGACCAGAAAAGTGGACGTTTGCTATGCAAGAGGAGATGGAATCACTCCACAAAAATAGAACATGGGATCTTGTAAACTTTCTAAAAGGAAAAAGGTTGTTCGTAGTAAATAGGTGTTTAAAAAGAAAGAAGGAACTCCAGGAGTTGAAGAACCCAGATATAAAGTAAGGCTTGTTGCAAAGGGTTACAGTCAAATTCCAGGAGTGGACTTCACAGATGTGTTCTCCCCAATAGTGAAGCATAGTTCGCTTCGAGCTTTGCTTGGTATTCTGGCCATACATGATTTAGAGCTTGAGAAGTTAGATGTAAAAACTGCATTTTTGCATGGAGAACTTGAGGAGGATATTTACATTCAACAACCAGAGGGTTTTATAGTCTCAGAAAAGAGGACTATGTTTGCTTGCTAAAAATGTCCCTTTATGGTTTGAAATAGTCACCAAGATAATGGTACAAGAGGTTTGATTTCTTTATGGCTTCTCATGATTTCAAAAGAAGTAGCTTTGACAGTTGTGTTTACTTTAAGAAAAATAGTGATGGTTCTTTTGTGTATCTACTCCTTTATGTTGATGACATGTTGATAGCAACAAAAGATAAATGAGAGATAACAAAGGTCAAAGCCCAACTAAGTGAAGAATTTGATATGAAAGATTTGGGACTAGCAAAGAAGATACATCGTATGGAGGTTCTCAGAGATAGAAAAGCAAGTAAATTGTACCTAAGTCAGAAGGGATACATTGAGAAAGTTCTTTGCAGGTTCAATATGCAAAGTGCTAAGCCTATTAGTACTCCCTTAGCAGCCCATTTCAGACTTTCATCTACTTTGTCTCCACAATTAGATGATGAGATTGAGTACACATCACATTTTCCATACTCTAGTGCAGTGGGACCTCTCACGTATGCTATGGTTTGTTCACTTCCAGATTTATCATATGCAGTCAGTGCAGTTAGCAGATACATGCCGAATCTTGGTAAAGAACATTGGAAAGCAGTTCAGTGGATTTTAATATACTTATGAGGTGCTACGAATGTTTACTTACAGTTTGGAAGAACTAGAGATGGAGTCATTAGGTATGTTTATGTTGATTTTGCAAGATATCTTGATAGAAGAAGATCTCTCACTGGTTATGTCTTTATAATCGGAGGTTGTGCAATCAGTTGGAAAGCCACTTTGCAAACTATAGTCATTTTCTCTACCATTGAAGCTAAGGACATGGCGATTACTGAGGCTTGTAAAGAAGCCATTTGGTTGAAGGGACTATTTAGTGAACTCAATGAAGACCTTCAAATCAGTATAGTATGTTGTGATAGTCAGAGTGTTATCTTCCTCACAAAAGATCAAATGTTTGATGATAGAACAAAACACATTGATGTTCGGTATCATTTTGTTCGTGATATTATTGCTCATGGTGATATTGTTGTGAGCAAAATTAGCACTCATGAAAATCATGCAGATATGATGTAACACCCTAAAGCCGGCCTAGACGTTATGGCCAGATCTAGTAATGTCACATGATAGGGTGTTTGAAAACCGTACTATCGCGATAAAACCATTTCTATTGAATTACTTATCTTAATATCTTATTAGTTCAAAAATCATGTTACTCATTTAGTCGATAGTTTCAAAACGTTGTTCGTTGCGGAAGCTTTTAAAACAGTTAAAACAATCGGGCGTTTTCAAAAATCATTTGTTTCTTTTGAAAATCGGGGTTTCCTACTACTAGCAGTTGTAATCCATAAGATAAAGATAATTAAAACCCAAAACCAAACCAAAGCCCGAAATTTCAATTGCAGCAAAAAATTTAACTAGTAAAAATAGACTAAAAGTAAAACCAATAATCATAAATTAAAACCATGACAGTCTAGAACTATGGTCACCATCGAGTTCTTCGCCGCACTGATCCTCTAGGTCTGGGATTACCTATGCACATTAATCAGAGAGGGGTGAGTTTTCGTAAACTCAGTGTGTAATCCCACAGAAAACAACAAATAATCAGTAATCACAGTGCACAGTCAAACAGTCTTGGGCCTAAGCCCCTTTCAGTATTAATAACAGTTTGGGCCTTAGCCCATCTCAGTATTAGTATCAATCATGCAGCTTTCAGTAACAAAGTCCTACCCAACCAGCCTCTATACACCATCTCCGTCCAACCCTACACTCTATGTGGGGATTAAATCAACCTACCCATCCCTACACACCAGATAGTACTGAATGTGGCATAAAACAGTAATTTATATCTGAGCTGCCAGTAGATTAGCTTAAAAGCCTTTTAGTACACTTCTTCCAAATAATATCAACCCAACCCAGTGCAATACAACATGTAATGAAATGTCATGCTACCACAGGTTTTTCAGATACACATTCAATTCAGTAAACATGCTTGTATATAACATGCTCAGTGCATAATTCACACAATCAATATCACACAGTTAAAGGTCTAAGTAGTATATACCGACCCAACGGAAGGTTCACAGTCGACTTAGGCAACCTGTGCAACCTTAACAGTAATTTCAGTAAAAATGGGCTCATACACAAATGTAGGCTGCCCGAGTGGGCCTCATCGATCACATAGCCGTGTTATGGGACACGGCCTACCACAAGGGCAACCACACGCTCGGATGGCGTCGACAGTGAGGTTTTTAGCTTTTTCCAAAACCTCGTTTTCTATGCAATCGAGTACACAGTTGTATCGTTGTTGATGCCTAATCACTCACGAGCACTCCAATACCTAAAATTGACAAATCAAATCCTTAATTTTAGTAACATAATCAAGACTTAAATGGTATTGTAACTAGACGTTCATCCATAACTATTAGAACCCTTACCTTCAATCAAAACGAGGAATCCACGCACTCAACTCGTCGATTGGGAATGATTTTCAGTCCCTTAATTAACTCCTAAACACCAAAAAGGAACCCCTATTAGAAAGTAACCAAAAATGTTAAGACTAGCTAGAAATGAAACTTACCAATATCATGCAAAAGCCGAATTAATGAGCCACAAAAAATTTAGAAATAGTAGGGGAATCAAACGAGAAAATCGGCAGCAAAGAATGAAAAGGGGCGATGACAAAAAGAAGAATGGAAAAGAGAATGTGTGCCTTCAATCATTGATCAGAATAGAGACTAAAGGAAAAATTGAATATAAAGGTAGGAAAAAGAACCAAAAATTTGGTAGAAAATAGAGAATAAGAGAAAGAAGAAGAAAATGAAAAAGAAGAAGTGGAGGAGAAGATGATCAGTTTTTTTTTTTACAGAGTGAATTCTTGGCAAACTATTTTACTGAAATCTCTCTACCTACCCTATCTCAATCCTTTAATTTTCTCCCTCAACTCCCACTACACATCCACCACTCAGAATCCTAGTTTAGCACAACTCTGGCCAAATTTTAAGCAAAAATATTACTCATTGCCATCCCAAAGAATCGAACACAAGACCTCCAGCACACTAACACTCCACTTAACCACAAGACCAGCTGGCTCATTCTAATATGGTTTTACAAACAATTAAATAATAGCCTACTGAACAAGAGTGAGGCTTAACTTAGAAAAAATTTCAAAATTTTCCAAAGGCATGGCTTGAACTTGAGACCTCTTACACACACCCAGAACACTTAACCACTGAAGCAGATACAGATTTGTATCAAAATTTACAAAAACAAAAATAAGAAATTTAGGGCGTTACAACTCTACACCTTAAAAGAAAATTTCATCTTTGAAATTTACCTGATCAGAATAGATGAGGATACTGCTGACTCATCGAATTCTCAGGTTCTCACGTAGCCTCCTCAGTGCTATGATTAAGCCATAGAACCTTCACCAAAAGGATAGACTTCCTCCTCAGAACCTTTACTTTATGATCCAGAACCTGGACAGGCTCCACCTCAAAGGTCAAGTCTGGCCTAACCTCAATCTTCTCAATAGGGACAATATGAGTAGAATCAGAGCAGTAAAGCCTCAACATAGAGACGTGAAACACGTCATGAATATGATCCAACTTTGAAGGTAGATCCAACTGATAAGCAACTAGTCCCACTCATTTCAGAATACAGTAAGGTCCAATAAATCTAAGGCTCAATTTGCCCTTACGACCAAACCTCAGTACTTTCTTCCATGGAGAGACCTTGAGAAACAAGAAGTCCCCCACAAAATACTCGATCTTACGCCTCTTCAAATCAGCATAAGATTTCTGCCTGTCAGAAGCCATTTTCAAACAATCCCGAATCAATCTAACCTTATCCTCTATCTCAGAAACCAACTCAGGACCCAAAACATATCGCTCGCCCAACTCAGTCAAACATAAAGGAGTGCGACACTTACGACCATACTATGCCTCGTAAGGTGCCATCTTGATGCTAGACTGGAAGCGATTATTATAGGAAAACTCCGTGAATGACAGATAGTTCTCCCAACTTCCTCAGAAATCAATAACACAGCTCCTCAACATATCCTCCAGTATCTGAATCACCCTCTCAGACTGACCATCGGTCTGAGTACGGAATGCAATACTGAAGTCCAACCTTGAACCGAGAGCCTGATGCAACTTTCTCCAAAATCGAGACATGAAACTAGGATCCCTATTAGAGATAATCAAAATCAGTACCCCATGCAGTCTCACTATCTCAGAAATATAAAGCTTCGCCAACTTCTGCAGAGAATAATCCACCCTAACCGATATAAAGTGCTCAGACTGGATCAATCGATCCACAATAACCCATATCGAATCCTTCTTAGTGGGTGTTAAGGGCAACCTAGTGATGAAGTCCACGGTTACTCATTCCCACTTCCATAGAGGAATCTTAACCGACTGCAGCAAACCCAAATGTAACTGATGCTTAGCCTTAACCTGCTGGCACGTCAGACATCTCGGCACAAAATCAGTAACCTCACCTTTTAACTCTAGCCAACAATATAACTCACGGAGGTGTCGGTACATCTTATTTATTCCAGGATGCATAGCATAAGGGCTACTATACGCCTCCCTCAATATGGACTGTCTCAGATCAATATCATTGGGAACACAGATTCTCCCACAAACACAGAGTATAATATCACTATTCAATCCAAAATCCATAGTGCTACCACTCTCAATCTGTCAGAACTGAAGACCTAAAAACTGCTCCTCTAACTGGTTACCCTTCATCTACTCAATCCATGTCAGTTTAACCAAAATCTCGACTAATAAGCTACCATAATCAAATAAGCTTAGGCAACTACACATCGCCCTCAAATCAGTCGTAGCTCTACGGCTCAGTGCATCAGCCACCATATTGGCCTTGCCAAGATGGTACTCAATGGTGTATTTGTAGTCCTTAAGTAGCTCAATCCATCTACGCTGCCTAAGATTTAGCTTCTTCTGAGTAAGAAGGTACTTGAGGCTCTTGTGATCAGTGTAGATGATACACTTCTCACCATACAAGTAATGCCTCCAGATTTTCAGTGCAAACACCATAGTAGCCAATTCTATGTCATACGTCGGATAATTCATCTCATGTGTCTTAAGCTAACGAGACATATATACTACAACCTTACTATCCTGCATCAACACACATCCCAAACCCACATGTGACACATCACTATAAACCGTGAACTCTTTTCTAGGTTCTGGCTATATTAAAACAGGGGCCTCAGTTAGTACAGTCTTGAGCTTCACGAAGCTCTCTTGCTGTACATCAGTCCAATCAAATGGTACACCCTTACGTAGCAGCTTAGTGAAGGGTGCTGCAATCAATGAGAAACCTCCACAAATCGCCGATAATAACCCACCAACCCCAAAAAAACTGTGGATCTCTAATACATTCCTAGGTTGTTTCCACTCTAACACAGCCTCTATCTTTCGAGGATCAACTCAAATCCCCTCAGCAGAAACCACATGACCCAGAAATGTCACCTTACGCAACTAGAACTCGCACTTACGAAACTTATCATAGAGCTAATTTTCCCTCAAAGGCTATAGGTCGACTCAAAGATG
The DNA here is from genome assembly GCF_007990345.1 of Gossypium hirsutum. Taxonomy (NCBI): domain Eukaryota; kingdom Viridiplantae; phylum Streptophyta; class Magnoliopsida; order Malvales; family Malvaceae; genus Gossypium; species Gossypium hirsutum. Next base: position 47,524,785 of record NC_053425.1, on the reverse strand, counting down.
CTCATCATGCTCCTCCTCAGTCCTCGAGTAAGCCAGCATGTCCTCAATGAACACTACTACAAACAGATCCAAATAAGGCTGAAATACTTGGTTCATCAAATCCATGAAAGCTTCCGGTGCATTAGTTAGTCAAAATGGCATCACTAGGAACTCTTAATGACCATAACGAGTCCTAAATGTCGTCTTATGTATGTCAGCCTCATTGACCCTCAACTGATGATACCCAGATCAGAGGTCAATCTTGGAGAATACCGAAGCTCCTCAGAATAGGTTAAACAGGTCATCTATCCTCAGTAACGGGTACTTGTTTTTAATGGTCAACTTGTTCAGCTAGCGATAGTCGATATAAATCCGCATGGATCCTTCCTTTTTTGTTCACAAATAGTACCGGTGCTCCCCACAGAGACACACTAGTGCAGATGAACCCTCAATCCAATAACTCCTGAATATGAGTCTTAAGCTTCGTAAGCACCTTCGGCGCCATTTGGTAGGGAGCGATAGACACCAAAGCTGTACCAGAAAGGGCTTTATCCTAAACTCCACTTCACGATTCGGAGGTAACCCTGGTAGCTCTTCAGGAAAAATGTCTAGAAAATCCTTAACAGTGGAGTCCCTAGAATCAGAAACACTTACGTAGGACAAAAATGCCTCACATCCCTTAAGAACCAACCTCTCTGCCACCAGCGCAGAAGTCACATTAGATAAATAATTTCAGTGTTCTCTAACCAAGACTACCTCATTATCCTCCTCAGTCATCAATACAGCCCTATTAGTCGTACAGTCCAAGCTGACACAGTGCTTAACCAACCAATCCATCCCTAAAATTAAGTCAAACTCCCCAAATGGAAGCTCCATCAGGTCAGCTAGAAAGATTGCCCCTTGAACCTCTAAAGGGACTTTCTAAACAACTCGTTAACCCTTATAGATTGTCCCAACGAACTCAGTACAGTAACCTCACTCGTAGTGCTCTCAACCGAAATCCTCAAGTTTTCATACACTGTACAGGAAATATAGGAGTGAGTGGATGCTATATCTATCAATGCAGTATAAGGTACATCATGAATAAGGAACATACCCGTGATAACGTCTAGAGCATCTCTGTCCTCTTGGCAACATGCAGCATATACTAGAGCTGGCTACCTCACCTCAGTCTGTCTAGCACCTCTGCTCGATGCTCTCTGTCCGCGGCCCATACCATTACCACCCTTAGCCTGACCATGGTCTTTCGGTGGCTGCTGTTCTATCCTTTATGGCTATACATTACGAGTACCTTGAGCTTGCATTTGATCAGCCCTCAACAGACACTCCCTGATTCGGTGATCCAATGATCCACACCTCAGACATGCCCCAGTCCTTCTCCAACACTCGCCCTAATAGTGTCTACCACAATCAACACATGGCTACTGTCTAGTAGCAACAACAGGGGGCCCAACTCTAACTGGCCCATTAGTTCTGGCCTTTTTCTTAGGCCTCTATACAGAACTCGAGGGCTCTGAATCCCTCTTGTTCCTACTTCTCTCTGTGTCACGGTTTTGGTGCTCAACGCGCTTAACCTCCTCGGAGATCTTCGCCTTCTCAACTAGTAAATAAAAATCACGCTCCCGCTGCGGAGTTATTAAGACTCTCAAATTATCCCTGAGGGAGGCCATCCTCGAAGCGGAGACATCACTCATACTCAGTCGCCACCATACCTAGTACATAGCGGCTCAGTCGCAGGAATTCAGCCACAGATCGATCTCCCTAAGTAAGGTTCAGGAACTCCCACCTACGGGCATCAACGGAGCTTGTCCCCACATATTTCCCTTGGGAGACAGTCTTAAAGACCTCTCAGGTTAGACGTTTAGGCTGAGTGTCCTCCTTAATAGTTAGCCACCACTAATAACCCTCATCTCGCAGCAGTAAGATTGCACCCTTTAATTTCTGCTCGGGGGAGCAATCTAGATCATCCATGATCCTCTCTGTGGGCTCAATCCAGTATTCAGCCACATTAGGGGCGACCCAAGTAACACCCATGAAGATCACAGCCCCATTGGACTAAAGTTGTTCCGTAATCGACCCTCGGCCTCCAAATCCAGTGTTGGGCCTAGCGACTCTATCCAAAATCCTTAGCAAAGTCTGGGACAATGAGTCGTCCCCAGCCATGTGATCTTGAGACCCAGCCTTAGTAGTCGGCGACACTGGCGTCTCACTTGTGTCCAAATTAGGCATGGTACCAGATGACAAAGACTTAGCTCAAGCCCCTCTACGACCTCTTCCACGGCCTCTAGTACCCCATCTGTGGGTACCTCGTGTGCTCATATCTAATCGAATTTATCTGTATTAAAAGTTTTATGAGTCAGTTACAATTTCAGTGTTTATTAACAAATATATTATGTAAAGCAGTGGCAGAGTTTGTTTTTGTTTGTCACAGTGTCTAGTAGTTTACTATAGTTTTGGTTCAACTATAGCTTTCAGAATATACTAACTAGAGTATTTTCATAGTTTACTACTTACGGTAGTTTCAGAATATCATAGCATTTTTATTTAAGCAAAAATAAGTTTCAGAATACTTATAGGATCAGCGCCGGAGACTCAGTGTACCACACACTCAGTAGAAACATTTCAAATCATTTGAAAATCAATCCTTCAAAAACCAAATTTTAAAAACCCGTAATCCACAGCCGAGTTTCACAACCTGGCTCTAATACCACTAAATATAACACCCCAAACCTTGCTTAGACGTTATGGCTGAATCTAGCGATATCACATGATAGGGTGTTTCAAAACCGTACCGTTGCGATAAAACCATTTCCATTGAATTACTTATCTTAATATCTTATTAGTTCCAAAATCGTGTTACTCATTTAGTCAATAGTTTCAAAACGTTATTCTTTGCAGAAGCTTTTAAAATAGTTAAAATAATCGAGCATTTTCGAAAATCATTTGTTTCTTTTGAAAACAGAAGTTTCCTAATACTAGCAGTTATAATCCATAAGGTAAAGATAATTAAAACCCAAAACCAAACCAAAGTCTGAAAGTCCAATTACAACCCAAAAATTTAATCAGTAAAATAGACTAAAAATAAAACCAATAATCATAAATTAAAACCATGGTAGTCCAAAACTGTGGTCACCATCGAGTCCTCCACTGTACCAATCCATCTAGGTTTGGGGATTACCTGTGTACGTTAATTAGAGAGGGGTGAGTTTTCAAAAACTCAGTGTGTAATCCCGCAAAAAATAACAAACAATCAGTAATCACAGTGCACAGTCAAACAGTCTTGGGCCTAAGCCCCTTTCAGTATCAGTAACTTTTTGGGCCTTAGCCCATCTCAGTATCAGTATCAGTCATGCAATTTTTAGTAACAAATTCCTACCCAACCAGCTTCTACATACCATCTCCGTCCAACCCTGCACTCTATGTGGGGATTAAATCAACCTACCCATCCCTACACTCCAGATAGTACTGAATGTGGCATAAAATAGTAATTTGTAGCTAAGCTACCAGTATAATAGTTTTAAAAACCTTTCAATATACTTCCTCTAAATAATATCAACCCAACCCATTGCAATGCAACATACAATGAAATGTCATGCTATCATAGGTTTGTCAGATACACATTCTGTTCAGTACACATGCTTGTATATAACATGCTCAGTACATAATTCACACAATCAATATCACACAGTTAAGGGTCTAAGTAGTGCTTACTGACCCTACAGAAGGTTCACAGTCGACTTAGGCAACTCGTGCAACCTTAACAGACATTTCAGTAAAAATGGGCTCACACGCCTGAGTGGCCTGCCCGTGTGGGCCCACATGCTCGTGTGGCCCACACGGCCCAAATTGTCCTTGGTCGTGACAGCCTGGCCTTGTCGATCACACGGCCGTGTTAGGGCACACGGCCTACCATACGGGCAACCACACGCCGGGTGGCATCGATAGTGAGGTTTTTGGATTTTCTTGAAACCTCATTTTCTGTGCAATCGAGTACACACATGTGCCATTTTTTATGCCTACTCACTCACGAGCACTCTAGTACCTAAAATCAACAAATCAAAGCCCCAATTTCAATAACATAACTAAGACTTAAACAGTATTGTAACTAGACGTTCATCCATAACTATCTAACCTTTACCTTCAATGAAACGAGGAATCTATGCACTCAACTCATCGATTGGGAATGATTTTCAGTCCCTTGTTTAACTCCTAAACACTATAAAGGAACCCCTTTTAGAAAGCAAACAAAAACGTTAAGACTAGCAAGAACCGAAACTTACTAGTATCGTGCAAAAGCCAAATGAACAAGCCATAGAAAATTTAGAAGTAGAAGGGGAATCAAACAAGGAAATCGTCAGCAAAGAATGAAAGGGGCGACGACAAAAAGAAGAGTGAAAGAGAGAAGATGTGCCTTCAATCATTGATCAGAATGGAGACTAAAGGAAAAATTGAATAGAGAGAGAGGAAAAAGAACCAAAAATTCGACAGAACTAAGAAGAAGAGAAAGAAGAAAAAAATAGAAAAGAAGAAGTGGAGGAGAAGATGATCAGTTTTTTTTTTAGAGAGAATTCTTGGGAAACTATTTTACTCAAATCCCACTACCTACTCTATCTCAATCCCTTAATTTTCTCCCTCAACTCCCACTACACATCCACCACTCAGAATCCTAGTTTAACACAACTTTGGCCAAACTTTAAGCAAAAATACTACTCCTTACCATCGTAGAGAATCGAAGACAAGACCTCCAACACACCAACACCCCACTTAACCACTAGACTAGCTGACCTTTCTGATATGGTTTTACAAATAATTAAATAAAAGCCTACTGAACAAGAGTGAGGCTTTACTTAGAAAAAATTCCAAAATTTGCCAAAGGCATGGCTTGAACTTGGAACCTCTCACACACACCTAGAACATTTAACTACTAAAGCAGATACAGATTTGTATCAAAATTTACAAGAACAAAAAAAAATTGGGGCATAACATATGATGATTAAATCACTTCCTATAACCAACTTTGAGTATTGCTTAGACTTGGTTGGTGTTCATTGTTGAAGTTAAACCCTTAAGAGGTTTTATGGAAGAGGTGGAGAACTTGTTTGTTAAGAGTTCACAAAGAAGAACTTGTTCATTGAGAACTCGTGTCAAGGTAGAGATTGTTAGAATTGAGTGACTCGAATCCTCATTTAAATAAAATACAGTGGTAAAATAAAAAGTAAAATCCATATAGAACTATACTTATTGTATTTTATTTTAGAATAAAGTTTTTTAAACCTTATTAAACTCCATCTATTTGATATTGATTAGAATAAGGTGTTTCAATCTTATTACACTCCTATAAGAATATGATTTTAGAAGCCTATAAATAGGCTTAGTCTACTCCTCTTGTAATCATTTTGAATTTGACATAGTGAATTTTCTTCTTCTCTTCCAGTGGTTTTTTTCCTGAAAGGGTTTCCACGTAAAAATCTGTGTGTTCTTTATTTTTATTTTTCTTTCTTTTGCGACATATTGTCATTACCTACATTCTATTTTTATAGAAACATTGCATGGGATCCTTGAGCCTAGCAGGCGAAATGTCGGTGAATGAATAAAAGTCTACGGTTAAGGCACCTTGTGTTAGATTGACAAATGAATACATTCAATACGTTAAGAGGGCTAGGTACGCATTATGTACTCATATGTGAGTTTGATTTGAATTGAATCATAAGTGTGATGTGATACATATGTGAATAAATGTTATAACTATATCTATGATCATGATACACCTGGTCGGGGTGTGAAAGTATGTGAAAGTATTTGATTTAATTATGTTATATGAATTCAGATTAAGTGTGATAAGAATGCTGAACGTGCATTATGTGCTTGTGTATATTCGGCCAGATGGCAATATACCTAGAATATGGCCTCTTGAGAAATTGAATAATCGAAGTATAACTGCATTTATTTGTTTGCATTGCTTAAAACTTACTAAGCTTATAAAAGCTTACTCCGCTGTTACATTCCTCTGTTTTATAGATTGTTGACTCCAGTTACCTGCTCGGGTTGGAGTTCACCGGTGATATTATCACATTGTCGAGCTCACGCTATTGGTGTAAGTAAATCCTAGTATTTCGAGTCTATGGCATGTACAGGGTTTTAATGTTGAGTATGTGATATTATAATTTAGCCAAAGATGGTGGCTTGTATTGATAAAGTGTTTTGGCCATGAGAATTGGCCTATGTTGGCTAATGATGTTTTGGGCCTTGTAAGCCCATATATGAGACAGATTACATATGAAAAGAAAATTTTTAAATTGACTGAAATTTTTCAGCACGATTTTTGTGTGATTGGCTGAGTTTAATTCGGGTAACACCTCGAACCCTGTTTCGGCAAGGGATACGGGCGAGGGGTGTTACAGTGTGTGTCTAGGCTGTGTGTGACACACGATCTGCCCCATGGGCATGTAGTCTGGCCGTGTGACCCCTACATGTAAAAAAATTTCAAGTCAGTATGCATGGTAATAAACACACAGGCAGAGACACGGCCATGTGTCTCAGCCGTGTGAAGGACACGGCCTAGCAAACAAGCGTGTGCCTTGGCCGTGTGACATTTTGAGCATGCTGATGTCAGAAACAGAATGTCCATGTTTTCGTACACAGGTGTGTCATGGCCGTGTGAGGGACACAAGCCATTAACACGGGCATGTGTCTAGCCGTGTGAAAACCCCTGTAGGTGTGAATTAGAAATTAATTCCACACGGGTGCGGGACACGGGCATGTCCCAGGGTGCTTAGGCCGTGTAAGCCACACGGGTCATCAACACGACCATGTCAAAATGGACACATGGGCGTGTTACCCTTCCACACGGGAGTGTGCCCTATTTTAGGCAAATTTTTTAAAGTTGGTTTAAAGACCCGGAATGGTCCCGAATAGTTTTCAACGGTCGATTTAGGGCTCGTAGGCCCATAATAAGAAGTTTAAAGTAGAAATTGAAAAAGTTTTAATTTGGGCCGAGTCTCGGTGACTTGAGATTGTTTGTGTGCATGAGATCAAGTTAGGTAATGCCTCGTACTCCGCCCCGACGTGGGTTAAGGGAATAAGGTGTTACAGGCTTAATGTGACCTAACTTCTTATAGTAGCGACATGTCTTATCTCGATTCCTTGACTTTGATCCAATCCTGTTTCTCCCAATCAAAACTGACGTTTGCCTATCTAGCTTTGCTATCCCAGCCAAACTCATTGTCGAGTTTGTCTTTACTCAACAAGTTTCCCTTCACATCCTTGAACAAGAGTTTATATCTACCATAAATCAGGGTCTCCTTGGAAGACTTATATGAAAGAGGAAAATAGCACAATAATAGTATAATATGATCTTCATCTTCTATATTAATCTCGACATTCTTCAAATCATTAAAGAGAGTAACAAATTGACTGACGTAACCTCTAAGGTACTCACCTTTTTCTAAACGGAACGTGTATAAGCGTTGTTTTAACACCAATTGATTAGCCAAAGACTTTTCATGTATAATGTTTTTAATTTTCTCCATAAGGCTGCTACCATTTTCTTTATAAGCACCTCCTACAACACATTCTTTTTGAGGTATAATAGAATTATTGACAGAGCCTTCTCATCAAGCTCATCTCATTTTAGCTGGTTTGTATCCTTGGGCTTTTTCCATGTAACGACTTTCTTCAGATCATTCTAAACCAAAATTGCTATCATCTAAACTTTTCATAAACTAAAATTTGTGATTTCATCAAACATCTCGATATTGAATCTTATTGTTACCATCCTGGACGAGTTGATTGCAGAATCCAAACCAAGTTATGATACTATTTTGTTGGGGATCGGCCTGTATAAACAACGAACAACGATGAAAAGAGAAAAAGAAAATTGCGCACACAAATATTTACATGGAAAACTCCTCAATTAAGAGGATAAAATCGCAAGCAAAGTAGGCTTCACTAAATGAGCAAACAATCTAAAAGTAGAAGCTGGATATAACCAAAAACAAAAACCCTAACCTTAGAAACAAAGCACTCTGACTAAAACACGAAATTCCCTTAAAACTCTCTCACAACTCTCTTAATCTTCTCTTAATCTTAATGTGATGAAGATATCAATTCTAGGGTTACTAAGGCCATTTTATAGGCTGAAACTTATGAGAATATATGACTGAAATATCACTAGAATAATCAGATTTCGACTGGAAAAAGATAGCATAATTTAATTGGAAAAAGAAACCTGGTTTAGTAGGGAACATGTTGCCATGTCATGACGTTGTTTATCAGTTCATCGAGACATCACATGTCGCGTCATCGGGACATTGGTTTCTTCTCGTCAAGACATCATGTGCCGCATCGTCAAAATATCAACTCTTCCTCGTCACAATGTCAACATTGTTTCGTCCAAAATGCGAGGCACACTCCACTATTTAATTATGCAAATACTTGTGATAAATAGCATAGTGTATGTCATAATATGCAATTTTACTATTATATGAGTATGTAATTTAGTTTAAATGAACCTCACTTGTGCATGTTTGTTGGCTGGAATTGGGGATCTCTAGTTTTCTATACTATTAACAAATTAAAAGTAAACGAAGGTTTAAGATTAAAAATAAAATTGATAAAGGAAAAATTAAAAGTAAAAAGTTAAGAAATCAATATAACAAAAATCTAGTCAAAGACGAAATCTCAGTTTTGATTCATGAGGTTGATTGTTGATGCAAAAATTACATTAATATTCTTTAATAAATTGGTTATACTTTCCAATGTCACACATGGCAATCAACCTCTCTTTATCTCTCTGATATCTAGGAGGAAGCTCATTAAAATTGTTTCCTTTTTTAACAAACAACCTTATAACTATGTCATTAGGCTTTTATTTATTAATAGTATAGAAAACTAGAGATAACCAATTGAAGCCAACAAACAAGCAATTAAACCTCCCTTTAATATTAATTTACTTGTTGGGTGAAGCAAGAAGCAAGTTTTTTCTTTCATCAAAGAGAGACTTAGTAAAAGATTTTTCAGCTAGAAGAATAACTTGATTTCTAGATTGAGGAAGGAAGTGACTTTGAAGAACGTTGCACAAGCTTTACCAGTGCATTGTATGATTGTCTTTCTCGTTCCGTTGGGTACTTGTTCAGCCTTGCAATGAATGATGAATTCATTCTAGTGGAGCTTGAGGTCGGTGGAGACAAAAGGAATTCACTGGGCTTCATAGGACAGACTTTGTATTCCAAAATAGTTTGGGGGTATTTTAGAACTTGAATTGTTTCAATTTGGAGATGATTTGCAAGCAATGTTGGAAGTTTATAACAAACCCTGATTCTCTTCCTAGTAGAATTTTCAAGGCTAAATACTTTCTTGAAGGTGAGTTCATTGATTTAACTGAAAGTTGCAACCTTTCGTCTATATGGAAGAGTATTCATGCGACAGTCATTGTTCATGCAAGGAACCCGATGGAGAGTTGATGATGGGAATCACGTTCAGGTTTTTAATGACCCTTGGTGCCCACTGATGCAAATTTCTACGTTTTTTTCAAATTTTTTATAAGGCATGGAATTAATGAAAGTTAGTGAGCTATGGGATGCAGTGGAACGAGCACTTAGTCGAAGGGATTCTGACACCTCACAATGCCAGTAGAATCTTGAACCGGCCCATTTGACCAACTAATATAGCATTATAATAAAAAGGGCACCTATACTGTTAAGTTCGGTATGCTCTATCCATTTGAACGATGACGCCAGTTTTGCAACATATTGTTAATGGACCTTACCGGTAAATTTAGAACTCTAAGTTGCTTACCAAGATTATGGATTTTTTGTGTTGATGCTTGAATAGCTTTATCTCGTGTAAGAGTGACCTCCCGAAAAAGAAGTGCAATATTGATGTTTGTTGCTTAAGATGTGAGGCAGTGGAATCTCTTAATCACATCTTGCTTCTCTTTGCTGAATGTGTTCTTTCTTTTCTGTCTTATAATGATGCTAATGTAAAAAATATGGTTTTAGACATTACTTGGAGCCTATAGTTTCATAGGAACTTGTTTTGAAAGAATTCTAAGGTTTTGGCTACTCAATTTTGCTTAGTTACTGATCATTTCTTGCAAGACCAGAAGCATACTCGATTGATGTTCCAATATGTGCAAGGCCCCCTTCTTAATTGGGACACAACTGTTACTCATTGGGTGCAACCGAAAGCTGGTTACGTCAGGTGTAACATTGATGCGGCAAACTTTTACACCTATTTTATGTTTTTAAAAGAATTAATCATCCTATTTAGCAAATAGTTAGGAAAAAAATTTAATGGTCATTAAGAAAAACAATAAATAAAAAAATTATTAAATAAAAAAAGCAAGAAACATTGGTAACATGAAAGGTGAGTACAACCATGCCTTAACCAACATCATCATTATATTTTTAATAATTCTTTTAGTTTCCAATAAATGAAAAAGTAAAAAACAGTTTGGTTCTAAATTACTTTATATATAATATGGGACTGTGATCCATGTCTTTTCATATCTAACAACATTTACTTTGAATTATTTAATCAAAACACATTTCTAAACAATAAGAATTTTAAATTACAAACTATTAAACTTTTTAAATTTGCATATCACCAAATAATTATATGTTACGAAAATATATTAAAATAAACATAAAGGACAATATTTTAATTTTATTTATAAAAATTCTTAAACAACTCCATACTCTTTATTCTTTGATATTGATTTTACTAATTTCTTTTGGAATTTTGTATATGTAAAACTAGACTCTTTATGGGTTAGATAATTCACCATTTTGGATAAAATATAATATTATCTTAGATTGATTTGACTTGAATTTAAATTAAATAATAAAAGAATTTATGTTTATATATTTTAATTATAAAATAATTAAATATTTATATTTATATATTTTTTAAAACCAAACTATGGCTTAACATTTGAAAAAACTTTAGGGTTAGTTTTCTATTGTTTTTTGTGGTTGAAAAATGTTTTTTCAAAATTGCTTTTAGAATAAACTCTTTTAAAAAGTGTGGTAGAAAAATATTGTAAAAAAATGTAGTTTATGAATTTTCAGTGTTCTTCATTATTGCTAAAAATTACTATTGAAAGTTATAATGTATAGTAAAAAGTAAAAATTATATTTAAATAATTTAAAATAATTATATATGAAATATAAATTTTAATTACCTTTTAACTAATTATTAAAAATTATTTATAAAATTAGTGATAAATAAAATATTTTAAAATTTTAAACATAATAATAAATTATATTTAAATTATTCGATAAATTTGTCTATGTTTAGGGTATTTTAAACATAAAAATAATACAATAAATATAAATTCGCCTATGTTTTTATATCCCTTTTAAATAATTAATATAAATAAGGGCATTTTAACAATTTTCACTTCCAAAAGTACCTAAATCCTAACATTTGTGTTTGGTTGGAAAAATACTTTTTGACTCCAAAATCAAGTGTTCTTCATTGCTTCTACAGTGAAATGTGATGGAAAAAATAGTTTGGCTTTCCCACATTGGTAGAGGAGGCAATCGTGTCAGTTCTAGTCTAGTTTTTTTTCGAATTTGAGTCTTTTCAAGTCCAAGTTTTTTTAGGTTTCGAGTCATTTCAGATTAGGATTTTGATTTGGTTGAAGTTTGAGTTTGGTTTATATTGGATGTAATTATATCTTTTTGCTTCATAATGTAATTCTAGTTACATAATCTAAATGTTAACATCTTATGGTTTTCACTAGAAATAGCTTTCAAAATTTGCTTTGTAAAAAATGGTGATATTTTCAAATCTTTGGATGATTCTGTGTAATACAGTTTTCATTGTGTTGCACAAATGTTAGTAAAATAACAGTAATATAAAGTTTTATATTAATCACAAGATCGACCAAGAACGTTATATATAAAACTGGAAAATAGAAAATAAAAATTGAAATATTATACTAGTAGTTGATGCCTGCATAGACAGTCTTCTTAAGACAGATTCAGTAGCTCCTTTGATTTTGGAGAAATGGTGTCGACTATCTCCCAAGATATAACAACAAGATGAGCACGATAGCAACATGGCTACAGTGATCAACGAACAATAGTCTTACCTTCGTCTATCACCGGAAAACATATTGGAAAATATGCAAGGAAAAGATATCTCGAAAACTTGGAAAATTTCAATGCGTATCTTCCCTGTCAGATTATTTGGTTTTTAAAATAAATTGAAGGGAAGAATTTTTAGAAATCTTTGGCCAATGGAGCCAAAACATGGCTGTGAATCAAGGAGACATTTAAACTTAAATTAACATTTTAATTAAAGGCATTAACTTATTTTAATTACAAGAAGATAAGTTCTACCGAGAAAAATTAAGGATATTGATCGGCTGTTTAATGTCACAGTAATAATGTGCAAGTGTACACTGTCGATGCAAGTATAGTAGATAGATGTGAGTCTGTCGGATATCAATCTCACAGGGATGGTTGTCTTTTGTCTATTCATGTCGGTGCAATAACTAGATAGAAACGGGATAAATTGTGAGGATAGTTATCAGAGCAACAACTTGAAAACAATAAAATAAAATATGATAATGATAAACTAGGATCCCCAACATGAATCTTTAGCAAAATACTAAGTGCTCACAAGGTATAAAAGGATAGGTGATTGTTGAGGCAATAAATTTCAATTTATATCTTACCAAGCGTCACTCTTCTATTTAATCTGAGTCTTAAATATGCGCACCAAGCCCACCTTTCATTGATGGCAATATGGCACTATTAAGAACAAGTGGACTAAATTCTTTTAATCCTACTCAACTTTCGTTTTAATGCTTGTTGGCTCGAACTGCCACTGCACTTTCTAGTGTCAGTAACTGCGGTAACACTTTCGTGTTAAGAAACATCCAAACCCCAAGATTAAACAATAAAAACAAGATTGAATAAAATAACATTTAACCAAGAATTTATGTGTACTTCCGTACAAATAGAAAACAGAGAGTAATCATCAGCATTTAGAAAGAAATAAGAAAAAATCGAGTGGAGAATACTATTCCTAGACAACTTGACTGAATCTCTATATTCCTTTTTATCTCACACTTAGGTCTCTTCATCAGAAGGTAATCTGCATCAATTTTCAAGTTGGCTCACCTGTGAGAGGCTTAACCTGTCATAGCTGCAAGCTTCAAGGTAGGATGAAGAAGATGGTGGTCAAGGAAAAGCTCTCCTCCTCTATTTTTCTTCTTATGTCAACCTATTATGTCCTCCTCCAACAGTAAAAGTGTTCTTTCCTTAGAATTTTCTGTCCTTGTACATACAGGTTGGTTATACTAGACTGGACAGCTTACCCATTTTTAGTTCTTATCCGGACAACTATCAAGTGCGGTGACAATTCTAGACACAATTTGGAATTAATTCATGCAGCTTCATTAATATAAAAAGATAGCAAAATTAAGGATAAAATAGGCTAGGATTCACTGAGTTATAAAATGCAATTTACTAAACTGAAAATGCTAAAATATATGCTAAAGATAACTAAATGGGAACAATTTAACCAATAAGTAAGGAGGAAAACCTATGTTCTTTCTAGTGTTATCAAATATATGTTGGGCTAAAATATCTGTAGGCCTAGAAAGGCCGTCTGGTCCGGACATTTTTTTCACCCACGTCGTGCGGGTGCGCCTTCAACCCCGGTGGGTTTGGATTTCCACCCCCCTGCGTGAGGGAGAGTATTAGTTTAGTTATTCAACAACCACCAAGTTGGTACATATATAAACATATTCCACTATTGATATTTAACCAATGTGGGACTAAACTTTCTATTTTCCTCAACATAATTCAAAAGTTGCTTACTTTGAGCATCAATTTCTCAATCATCACTCAACCATTTTGAGCATATGATATATCATTGTACAGATGTCATGGAGTAGAATATAAAACCATAGTTTTATGATTCAAATATCCACTTTTACTAGTCGAAAATATGCCTCAAAGTTTCCAAAATATCCTTTTTTCCAACATATTGTTTGATCAATTTACTTAAACACTGTAACACCCCAAACCCAGCCTAGAAGTCTAAATCTGGAATGCTACATTGATAACAGAAGTGATCGTGAGAAAATTTCTAAAAAAATAAGTCATTAAAAAATTCCATTTTCAAAACCAACCAAAATGCTCAATTGTTAAAATTCTGTCCACAAGTTTAACAGGAATAAATGTACGAATAAAAAATTTGAAACAATAACTATACCACAGTTTATAAACCATACAGTTCAACATGAAACAAATACCAAGATAGTATCATTAAACAAAAAGTGCATAATTGTTGTTCACAAGCCTGTCTGAGACCTCCGCGTACTAAGTCCAGCATCTAGAACTTCAAAATATACCTGGAAGGGGAAATAGAAGAGGGGGTGCGCTACTCAAGCTCAGTGTGAGATCAAAACCAATTAAACTATAAAAATAGAAGTAGGGAACTAGAAGCAGTTCAGAAGTAGAACATACTTACAGACAGATGACAGTTGAGTGAATTCGCCCAAAATCAAACACACACCACATGTACTTTACAGTCATATGGGTCAATCAAACACACATAGTCTTACATACCATTCAGGCACAGTAACAATAATCCTCAAACAGTCATAGTAACTATCTAGTCGGACAGTCACAGTCAAAGTCTACACAATTCTCATAGGTACAAGTGCCTTTCAATCTAATAGTCAACTACATATTTCGGTCGAACAGTCAATATGATGCATATGAATGCAATTGAGTTACAAGAAACCCACCCATCCTGCTAACACATCTCTCCGTCCCCCATCACTCCTCATAAGAGATTTAAGCTCGTCCCACCAATTACTCCAAACAGGACCACGTAAAGCCCATCCCTGCACTCCAACTGATGTCATCCCGGGTTGCCCGGCAACGATGGCTATTAGGATTGTCCACGACCCTCTGGTTATTGCGACTAATAATATACAGATAGACTGCCAGTCACATTACGCAGCAAAGCTAGCGTATAAGATGTACTATGCAATATGGTAAACCGTAGTACAGGCATGTAGTATGAACTACCAGATCAGATAATACTACGTAGCGTAGGTAACGTACATACGGTACAGTGCAATGCGGTAAACTGCTATACTGTTAGGTTGAAGTAAAACTGCCAGTTTAGTTAATGATACGTAGCGATACTGACGTATGTATTTTACGGTGCAGTGTGATAGTCTGCAATACAGTCAAATTGTCCACGACCCTCAATGTATTGGGACCGCCCATGACCCTCTCAGTATTAAGGGTTAATAACCAATAGATCAACTGCCAGGTCAGTTCATTCAATCTTCCTTCACTTTAAAATCCCACCCAAAATAGTTTATACATATGTATGATTGTATGCAGTCAGATGTACACAATCAAAATACCAGTCTTAGATAATTAATCAGAAGCAGACATTCACATCCAATTAGTCAGTTACAGAATCATACATGTGCATACTCATAACTCGAATTTAGTATCAAGCTTATCACACAACCAATCACAAATAACATACACATCAAGCCCAGATTAGAGTCATAATTCCCCTCAGTAAAGCTCAATCGAGATAGGGTCACACGCTCGTGTGCTCCGGTCGTGTGAAACAATCCAGGCTGTGTGGGGGTCCAAATGCCAGTGTGAAGGATAGCACACTGCCGTGTGACTGAGGTACACACCCGTGTAAAGCAAGGACACGGCCGTGTAACTCACTGTCCAACTATGCTAAAATAAGGTACAGGGCAGACACGGTAGTGTAAGGGTCTCACACACTCGTGTGCCATCAGACATGGCCGTGTGTCCAAAACACACGCCTATGTGGGATCCCTAATCCCCAAATCAGTCACGCGGTCGTGTGGCCAAGCCATGTGGCACTTAATTTTGCCCAGAAACCTTAGATCCCAAATCCACACGGCTGTGGTCGTCTAAGAGGTCACAAAACCATCCCCCAAAATAGCCCGAAACCACTATCTAAACCACCGGGACCATCCCTAATCTTTACCCTATCAAAAATATATCAGAAAGTGGCAGTTTCTGCTCACTTCCAATGTCTAGAACCCAAAATCTTCAAGTTAACACATAAACAAAATATGTCGAAACAGAAATTTTGTAAAAACAATAATAAGAATACAAAGTTTTTAACCCCACACCTGTTTGAGATTGAAGAATACGGTAGAGGCGCAAAATTCCCGAATCTACAAATGAACCGTTTTTAGAAATATTTAGAAAGGAGAAGAGAGGCGAGGAGAGGAGAACATGAAAATAGAAAAGTCAAAAATAAAATAAAAGAGAAAAAATAAAGCAGCTTTAGCCATAAAACTAATAATTTAATAATTATAAATAATTATAATAATTAACTAAAACAAAACAAAATAAAATACCTACCAAAACGTTCACACTAAGACTTGAACCTGGAACCATGAGGTTCCCTAACACTCTCCCAACCACCACACTAGCAGGCCCATTCTAACTCTAAGCTGCACATCCACACCCATATGTGCAACCTCCCCACTGTCCCGACGGTTAAAACTCAAAACTTCCATGCCCAAAATTCGAGGCGTTACAAACTCATTTTTTGAAAATTATTTTCAATGAAACAAACAAAACATAAATGCTTTCCTAACTAAACAATATTTTTTATTATTTAGTTTAAAAACAAAAATTAAATATTAATTAAAAAATAAAAAATAACATTAATCAACAAAAGTAAATTTATAATTACTTTCAAGAAAACATTGAAATAAAAAAATTATCAATGCAATTTTTATTAGTAGTTTTTGTAAGGCATTACCAACGCCATTTTATAGTATTCATTTTAATAGTTTTTATCAAAACCATTTTTATTTGAAAAATGGGAGTCGACTTAAAAACAAAAAATAGAGTAGCCACATATCTTTTTCGAGGTGTGATCGGATCACCTTGAGATTTATCATTTTAATAAAACATTTTGATTTATTAAAATAATGATTTTGGGTGTACACAATTCGAGAAAAAGTATTTGGGAGTCGGTTACGCACGACGAAGGGTTAGCACCCCCCGTAACGCTTAAAATTGGTACCAATTGATTAATTAATGCCTTGGTGTCAAAAACTTCAAAAGATTTTAAAATACAATCCCATTTAAAAATGTTGTTATACTCGAATTGGACGTTAAGATTCTCTTGTCCCAAAGGAATAAAATATCACATCCAGTACATTAGGATACGACATTTTAAACCCTTGAAACCAAGACCGTCTCATAATTTCCAAAATACACAATTAAAAGGATATTTAGTTATTTGGTCAAACAGAAAACCGAAACCAGCACGTTAGGGCACGATTTCTCGAATTTTCAAACACCAAAAATTTCCTTATTTTGAAAAGCTTCCAAATAATCGATTATAAAACCGGCTCAAAATGCATTTATTAGGTTTGTTCGGGGTAAAAGACAATCGATATCGGGCGAAAGCGGGAACTAGAAACTTAGTGTAATAATAAGATATATACAAGCATAGTATCGAGCATGAGCTAAAAAATGTGACAATAATATTACATGAATAATCAAAAATATAAGAAAACGCAAAGGAGCAAACTAGGGCACATGCAATGGCAACACATCATATACTATACAAATACTAATATTAATAACAGAAAGAAAATGAATTAAAAGCAAATAAGAAATTCCAAGCAAATTTCGCAAATGAAATATAATAAGTTTAAAATAAAATGGATAATATGAAAGAAAGAGAATTTGAAAACATCACTATTTAAACAATACAAAAATTTTGAAACAAGTAATAGATATAAGCATTTAAAATGGGTAAAAGGATAAAAAATAAATAACAATTAAATAGTAATATACGAATAAATTTTAAGATAAATATTATAAAGTAAGTAATTTACATGAAAGTTTGAAATGTATCAAAAATTAAAACAAAAATAGATTAGTATGTGTAATAATAATGCATAAATGAAATTTCAAAATAAATAATATATATATAAAAGGTTAAAGTAAGTAATAAACAAAGTAATATATATATATATGTCAATCAAAGTAAATAATATATGAAATGAAAAACTTAATATAAATAATATATAATAATAATATATGAAAGTGTTTGAAATAAACAAATATGCACATGAAAATAAAATAAAATAAAAGTGTGAAATCAACAAAATAATTCAAAATAATGTGTTAGAATAATATGTTTATTTTTTAAAAATCAATAACTAAAAACTTAATTGAAGGAAAAACAAAATCAAAGATAATTTATAAACAAAATAAATCATTAAACAAAATTGTGGGCCGAAATAAAATGTGCACAAATGTTTAAGGATTAAAACTGTAAATGTCCTAAACGCCAAAACGTTCTGCTTAGATTTATGCGCTTAAATGGCTCGAGGATCAGATTGAATCAAAAATTAAGTTGCTGGGCCAAATTAAAATAAAAGGAAAACATAACAAGGACAAGGTTGAATAGCGATGATAATACGAAAGGACCTAGGGAGCAAATTGCCCCTTTATTCAAAAACACACGGATCCTCCCTGAGTCAGGTCAACGTGTGGATCCAGGGGCTGAAACAGCATCGTTTGGCATCTTGAATTGAGGCATAAAAACGGTGCCATTTTGTAAGTGGTATAAATCTAAAAATTTTAGCCAAACTTCATTTGGCCATTCGGTTTTTTTTTTTAAAAAGGAAAAAATACTACCCATTGCTCTACTAGGGTTTAGACCCTTCTTTGGGGAGCCACAATGGAGGGTCATCACTGCCTCAGCACCTCCACCTCTGATGCCGATCCGAGGAGCAAACCCAGGTAAGCCCTCTCTCTTCCATTTTTTATTTAAAATCCGTTAGTAAAAAAAACGAAAGGAGGAAATAAAGGAAACGCGACTGTGAAAAAAAAAACATATGAGAAACAACCTTTTAAACCTTGGATCCGATTTTTTATTGCTATTGACTTTTTTTCTTTGTATTCTTTGCTATTGTATTCGTGAGAAAAAAAGATCCATTTACACTCGATTCCATTCGGTCTTATAGCCGAAAGAAGAAGGAATAATAAGAAAAATAAAACTTATTTGTTGTGCTGTCCCCCCTTTTGCTTTTGCTTGCAGGTACGTGTGCGGGCATACCACTGACGTGGCGTGGTAGAGCGGCGCACGACGTGGAGCGTGTGAAGGTTTTTCTGTAGTTGAGGGCTACGGCACGAGGAAACTCTAGGGTTCCTGAGAGAGTTTTGATTTTGGGCCATTTGGGCAGGTTTAGCTTATCTGGGTATTGGGCTATTGTAAATGGGTATTCGAGTTTGGGCCTATTGTAATTGGGTGTGGTATTTAGGTTTTGATGGACTTTATATGTTGTTTATTAGGCCCCGGGCTAAATTGGGCCATAACAGCTGCCCCTCTTTGCTTATTGTCGTGTAAAGAAAATAGAGCAAAGACTTTAAAAGGGTCAATTTTGCCCGGTCTTGCTGAGTCTTGACTTCTTGATGCTCCCTTTCTTCAAGTAGCCTCACTTTAACCCACTGCATTTTCAGGGGTATAGGAATTTTCATTTCAGTCTACTCCACTACTGCTTAGGGAGACGTGATCTATAATCTTCGACCTGCTCCACTATTGCTCAGGAAGATAAGGCTCACCATCTTCGATCTGCTCCACTACTGCTTAGGGAGATAAGTTCTGCAACTTCAGTCTATTCCACTACTACTTAAGGAGATAAGGTTAGTGGCTAAATCTACTCCATTGCCGCTACATGGAGATAAGATTCACTGTCTTCGATCTGCTCCACTACTACTTAGGGAGATAAAATCTGTAATTTTTAGCCCGTTCCACTACTGCTTAGGGAGATAAGGGTAGTGGCTTAAATCTGCTCCATTGCCGCTACATGGAGATAAGATTCACCGTCTTCAATCTGCTCCACTACTACTTAGGAAGATAAGATATGCAATTTTCAGCCTGTTCCACTACTGCTTAGGGGGATAAGGATAGTCGAAATTTGTAGCTTCAACCAAAATTGCTACATCATTCTCTAGGGGATATACCTGTAGAATCGATTTCATAGGCCTATGTTTATGTGATAAACTGTAATGCATACATATTTTTATCCCATGCTTAGCACATTTAATGGTTGATTTTTCCTTAAAATTGGTGAATTCGATGCTCCTAATGCTTTAATTTCATGTTTTATACTTAGGTGAGTATAGGAGAGTGAAAAGAACGGGAAATAGGCCAAAAACGGAGAAAATAGGCCAACGTACGAAATCAACACGGCCTGGACCTCCTCACACAGGTAGACCACACCGCCGTGTCAATTTGGCAGAATCGAAGCACGACTCACACGGGTGGACCACACGCCCGTGCCTATTTAACAGGCTTGACCACGGCCTTAAGCAATCGCACACGGGCGTGTCACACGGGCGTATTCCTGCCGAGCCCAAATTTAGTCCAATTCGGAAAAGGATAATTTTGAGGGTTCTTAGGCATTCTAAAGCCTATAAATACACCCTAGAGGAGGAGGAAAAGGATACACACAGAGGAAGAAGCAGGGAACTGCTCAACGAAAGTCTATTGATCCATCTCAGAAGCCGGATTCATCATCAAGACTGAAGATCTCTCCTCAATTTCCCTTTAGGAGTTTTGGGTTTTTCTTTATGTTTTGTCTTCATTATTCTTCTGAGATGTTTACGTTTTTAGTTATGAATTAAAACCCCTAAATACCTAAGGGGAATGAAACCTAAGACAGATCTTGTTATTATTCTGAATTACGATAAATATTTGACTTGTTCTTAATTATGTGTTCTTAATTCTTGTTTTGAAATTCCAAGATATTGATTCAAGTTAAGCTCTTATTTAGAGGAGGAATAGACCCTGTCTAAGAGTACATTTGTTATAATTAAGCGGAGTTGGTTGCGCGCCTAGAGATAGGGTGACAAGATTTTGCCGGACTAGGGTGAAACCTAATAAGGGGATCCATATATCGAGTCAATGCAACCCTAGGGAGTTAATTAGATAGAGATTTCAATTATTCAACCTAAGGTTAGACGTTGTTAGTTTCGAGAGGGATAATAATATAACTTAAGGATTTCTACGGATCAAGTCAAATGAATAAATCGTCTGATTCAAAGTCAAATAACAAGTGAAGTTTAGGTGGATTTTTCCTTAGGCATTGTCTAAATTCAATCATTTTTCCAAAAGTAATCCCCCAATTCTATTTTCTGTGAATTCTTAGTTTAGTTAATTAGTTAGTTTGAACAAACCCCATTATTCTTAGGTTAGATAATAAAAAGACAGTCATTACTAGTACTTTTAGTTCCTTTGGGTTCGACAATCCGGTCTTGCTAAAGCTATACTACTGTTCGATAGGTACACTTGCCTTCATCGTGATAATAGTTAGCTTCAAGAATGATTAATTATAAATATTTAAAACCTGTCACGAATATCATGTATCAAGTTTTTGGCGCCGTTGTCGGGGAACTAAGATATTAGGAACACCGATTTTTATTACTTTAGCCATTTACTTTTACTGCAATTTAAATTTATTTCTAATTTTTATTACTAATTCTTCTTTTTCCCTTTCTTCTAGCAAGTTTTTATAGTTTATGACTAGAAGAAACCTGTTAGGACCATTACTTTTTGACAGTGAGATTGATAGCACAGTTCGCAGAAACCAAAGAGAAATAAGGCGAAGCTTAAGATACACAGAGAACGAGCAAGAGGACGATATTCAAACCCCAACTAAGGAGATGGCTGACAACCAAGAAAATCTGCTGTCTCCTGCAATTGCTGTTAATCAAAATCCTACTCCGCGCACTATGTATGATTATGCTAAATCTAATTTAACAAGAACTGAGTCAAGTATAGTTAGACCTGCTATTGCTGCAAACAATTTTGAACTGAAATCTAACACAATTCAAATGATACAACAGTTTGTTCAGTTTGATGGTTTGCAGGACGAGGATCCCAATGCTCACTTGGCAATTTTCCTAGAATTTTGCGATACATTTAAAATCAATGGTGTTTCTGATGATGCCATACGTCTTCGGTTGTTTCCATTTTTGTTAAAGAATAAGGCTAAACAATGGTTGAACTCGTTACCACGAGGGTCAATCACTACTTGGGAACAAATGACCGAAAAGTTTTTACTTAAATATTTTTCGCCGGCTAAAATGGCTAAATTAAGTAATGATATCTCTTCTTTTGTGCAGATGGATTTAGAAACACTCTATGATGCATGGGAGAGATACAAAGACCTTTTGTAAAGATGCCCTTACCATCGGTTACCACTCGGCTACAGGTTCAAACCTTTCATAATGGCCTGAATCCTTCGACTCGACAAATGGTTGACGCAGCTGCTGGCAAAACCATCAATAATAAAACACCTAAAGATGCTTATGAGTTTATAGAGGAGATGTCCCTGAATAACTATTAGTGGCAAGTCATGAGGACAAAGCCAACAAAAACAGCTGGTGTTTATAATGTTGATTCGGTCACCATGCTCTCTAATCGAGTAGAACTATTGAATAAGAAAATTGATGGTTTTCTTAGTTTTTCACAGGTTCACCCAGTAATGTAGTGCGAAGCAAGTGGAGGCAAATCAAGTAATTCAGAATACCAACATTATAGCCACAACATAGAGAACGAGCAGTTAAATTACATGGGTAATAATCCTCAATCTCAAAACAATCCATACAGTAACACTTACAATGCAGGTTGGAGGAACCACCCAAATTTCTCATGGAGAGGCCAAGAAAATCAGAGACTACCTCCAAGCTACCAACAACCACCCTACCAACAGGAAAAGAAGCCAAACCTTGAAGAGATGCTCTCAAAGTTTATATCGGTGTCAGAAACTCGTTTCTAGAATACCCAGACAGCACTTAAGAATCAACAAGGATCGATCCAATGGCTCGAAACTCAGATTGGACAGCTTGCCAAGTTGATTTCTGAATGACCACAAGGTAGCCTGCCAAGCAAAACAGAATCTAACCCAATAGAGCAACTCAACGCGATTCCTAGTCAAGATGAGAAAGGGTTAGTCACACTTGGACCAGAACCAAGGCACGAAACTGAGATAAGCAAAGGTAAAGGTGAGGTAAACCACAATGAGCAGAAATCGATAAGTACAGAATCCAAACCTCGTGTGCGATACCCTAATGCAACAAGGAAAGACCATTCAAATGAACAATTTGGTAAATTCTTTAAACTCTTTAAAAAATTACATATTAGCTTACCATTTATTGAAGCTCTATCGCAGATGCCAAACGTAATGAAATTTTTAAAGGAGCTTTTAGCAAATAAGCGGAAGTTGGACGAGGCTTCACATGTGAAGCTAAACGCAGTTTGCTCAACTATTCTATAGAATAAACTACCCAACAAATTGAAAGATCTAGGGAGTTTTACAATTCCTTGCTTAATTGGTAGTTTAGTTGTTAATAATGCATTAGCTAATTTAGGGGCTAGTATTATATCATGCCTTACAAAATGTTTAAACAACTAGGTCTTGGGAAACCCAAACAGACTAGGATGAGCATTCAATTAACAGATAAAACTATAAGATTTCCAAGGGGTATTATTGAAGATGTGCTAATTAAAATCGATAAATTTATATTTCCCGTTGACTTCGTTGTTCTAGACATAGAAGAGGATTGTAACACCCCTTTTTATTTTAGGAAGACCCTTTTTAGCAACTGCTAGAACGATTATTGATATTGGCACAGATGAGCTCACACTTCATGTGGGAGACGAAACAATCACCCTTCAAGCTCGCAATTCCGGCAACACCTCGAAAATTGAAGGTGATTGTCTAAACCATTCTACTACAACTGACAATATGGTGCAACCTACTTTGTAGAAATGAGTTTAAAGGAAGTATATGAGTCATTTTCAAGCAATAGTAGATGACCTATTCATGAAGAACGAAGGCTACAAATCGAGGAGCTAGATGAATGGCAGACACATAAACCGAGAACACACGATAAACCAAAACTACGCCAGAACAAGCTCAATACCTTTCCAAATCAACTTAAGGTTGGAGATAAAGTTTTATTAGATGCCGAAGATCCTCACATTATCACTGCCAAACCGAATGAAGAAATCTCTCTTACGGTACTTAGCATTTTCCCATTCAGTACAGTCGAGGTAAATCATCCCAAGTTCGGCACTTTTAAGGTAAACAATACCCGCCTAAAACTTTATTTATATGAGATTCACAGCAGGAATGAGGAGTATAAACCCTTCAAACCACCATGACCATTCAATAGAAAGATAAGTCGAGCTTAAACCATAAATAAGTGCTTCTCAGGAGGCAACCCGAGCACTAACAATATTAATTTCTTTAAATTTTAGTTTTAACATTTAACATACTAGCCGACTCATGGAACGCAGGCTTTCGAAAACACACACGGCCAAGAACACAGGCGTGCTTAGGACCATGTGGAAACAGGGCAAAGATTTTCCCCAGCACGGGCTACGATAAATCGCCACGACCGTGCGACATGGCCGGGGGCGAACCTGCCAAAATAACACGGGCGTGCGACATGCTCATGCATTGAAACCGTGGCCGAACCTATCAAATTAACACGGGCGTGCGACATGCCCGTGCCAAGCAACCGTGGGCAGACCTGTCAAATTAACACAGGCGTGGCCCTTAATACATGGGCGAAGGAGAAGCGAACAAAAATAGACACGACCGTGCGACACGGCCGTGCGCACCAATACGCCCAAGGTACACGGGGGTGGGGAAATTGTCAAACGCGCCCAAATTTAAAATTCGCAAATCACACGGGCAAAAATTGGGGAACATGGGCGCGTTCCCTGGCCGTGTGTCCCAAAATCTATAAATACCCTTTACTATTCATCATCTCCTTCACCCAAAATCCCAAACCCTAGCCGCTGCAAGTCCACACGGCCTCCATAACATGCCCATGCGCCGCTTCTAACCCTATTTTTTAACGCTCATTCTCCTCTTTCTAGCGTTTGTTTACTCTTTTCTCTTTTATTTTACTGATTTCTAATGTTATTTATCATAGTAATATGCACTTGTCATGTTATTTTCATCTTTCTATCACTCAAACTTCGTATCTAGAGTAGTTAGCATCCTTTTCATGTTGAAGTTCTTACTCATTTCATGATTTTTAAGCTCCATTTGACTATTTTACGTGCACATTCATAGTTCAAGGAGTATCCTCCTCTATCCTCACGCCGATTATTCTCCAAATCTCCAGTTCAAGGAAATTCATTCATCACTCAGGAAGTTTCACTTCTCTCCCTTTCTTATATTTATATTTTCTATCTTTGTACATTGAGGGCAATGTACATCTTAAGTGTGGGGGGATATTCATTTCACTATCAAAAAAATCCCTGAATGATTGCCTTGTTCTCTTGAAAAGCTCTCATATCATGTTGAGGATAAATTTTGATTGATTTATGACTTTTATTGATATATCATGAATTAAAACATAGGCATTTATGCATTGAGGGTTTAAACTTTAAGACATTAGGGAATCAAGCATGATAAGTTGATTTTTGAAGAATTAAAAACTTTTAGGTTGTTTTCCCAAGTTTATGTATTACCTTGAGTTGGAATTCACAAGTTTAAACATCAAAAAGCCATAATTTTTAAGAGGTCTTGAGCCTTTAGAGCATCTATTATTTCTTTCATGCTCACTTTCATTATGAGTGCGTTAGTATTGAATTGTTATTCTAGAACTTGGTTGATTATGCATGTCAAGACCACACCAGTTGATTTGATATGTCAAAATGATAAAGGCACTTAGGTTTAACCCACTCACTCCATAAAAGCCTACCTTCACAATTAACCCTTAGTGAACCCCCTTGAGCCTAACAACCCATTCATTGATTTACCCTCGATATTAACCCATAACTCATTATTGTTGAAATCCCTTAAATTAATTTGATCCTTATTTTTGTCGAGATTTGAGTTGGAATAATTGCTTAGCTATGTTTTATTCTTTTTTTTGTAATTTGACTTGTTCTTAAAAAAAATGTATACATATTAGTAGTAGTGATCTTTTGAGCTACAGAAGTTAAATTTCATATTCTGAGAAAAAGCTCTGTTGTACGCAACTGATGACTAGTCATTTTTCTAGTTAGGCAATTTTTCAATTTAATCTCGATTCTAACCCTTTCTTTCAGCTTGTGACCACACCCTTTAACCAAAGCCACGTTACAACCCTCTAAAGACTTTTTGATTGATGTTTCATCTCAAATTATAGTGGTGGAGATTTGATTTTCATGCAAGCCTATGGTAATGACTCTTCATTATTAACTATTGAGTGCTTCATTTATTGTCCTTAAACACCTCGAGTGATTTGAGTGAATATTTAGTGAGGATGTGAAACTCTGTGATATTTTGAATCAAAGGTAATTACTTAAATGAAGGGAGACACCTATGTTTTCATGATAAAATGCTCAACTTAGAATATTTGAAACTTTAATGTTCTTTCAGTTGAATTTTCAATGTATGATTACCTATGGACTATTTTGAGATAATATCGATAGAAATTATAAGTTGAGAAGAATTTATTTTGATTATGAGTTGAGGACTTCGCTTGAGGACAAACAAATGCTTAAGTGTGGGGGTATTTGATAAACTGTAATTCATACATATTTTTATCCCATGCTTAGCACATTTCATGCTTAAAATTGGTGAATTCGATGCTCCTAATGCCTTAATTTCATGTTTTATACTTAGGTGAGCATAGGAGAGTGAAAAGAATGAGAAACAGGCCAAAAACGGAGAAAATAGGCCAACGTACGAAATCAACACGGCCTAGACCTCCTCACACGAATAGACCACACGGCTGTGTCAATTTGGAAAAATTGAAGCACGACTCACACGGGTGGACCACACGCCCGTGCCTATTTAACAGGCTTGACCACGGCCTTAAGCAATCGCACACAGGCGTGTTCTTGCCTAGCCTAAATTTAGTCCAATCCGAAAAAGGCCAATTTTGAGGGTTCTTAGGCATTCTAAAGCCTATAAATACACCCTAGAGGAGGAGGAAAAGGATACACACAGAGGAGGAAGTAGGGAACTGCTCAAGGAAAGCCGATTGATCCATCTCAGAAGCTAGATTCATCATCAAGACTGAAGATCTCCCCTCAATTTTCCTTCAGGAGTTTTGGGTTTTTTTTTATGTTTTGTATTCATTAATCTTCTGAGATGTTTACCTTTTTAGTTATGAACTAAAACCCCTAAATACCTAAGGGGAATGAAACCTAAGACAGACCTTGTTATTATTATCTGAATTGTATGATAAATATTTGACTTGTTCTTAATTATGTGTTCTCAATTCTTGTTTTGATATTCCAGGATATTGATTCAAGTTAAGCTCTTATTCAGAGGAGGAATAGACCCTGTCTAAGAGTACATTTGTCATAACTAAGCAGAGTTGGTTGCGCACCTAGAGATAGGGTGACAAGATTTTGCCGGATTAGGGTGAAACCTAATAAGGGGATCCATAGATCGAGTTAATGCAACCCTATGGAGTTAATTAGAAGAGATTTCAATTATTCAACCTAGGGTTAGGTGTTGTTAGTCTCGAGAGGGATAATAATATAACTTAGGTATATCTACGGATCAAGTCAAATGAATAAATCGTCCGATTCAGAGTCAAATAACAAGTGAATTCTGGGTGGATTTTTCCTTAGGTATTGCCTTAATTCAATCGTTTTTCCAAAAGTAATCCCCTAATTCTAATTTCTATGAATTCTTAGTTTAGTTAAGTAGTTAGTTTAAACAAACCCCACTATTCTTAGGCTAGATAATAAAAAGACAGTCATTACTAGTACTTTTAGTTCCTTTGGATTCGACAATCCAGTCTTGCTAAAGCTATACTACTGTTCGATAGGTATACTTGCCTTCATCATGATAATAGTTAGTTTTAAGAACAATTCATTATAAATATTTCAAACGTGTCACGAATATCACCTATCATTATGCCTAATGATTAGGATGCCATAATCAGAATGAGTCAAATGTTCCTAACTAGATGTATTATGAATGACATTTGTATGAATGTAGAATGCCATGAGAATGCCTTTTTTAACTTTTGAGCTATTATTGCTCACTGTTTGTCTAGATTGTATCACTGATGTATGTCTTCTTGTTCAACTGACAGAAAATCTGAAGTTTTCTTCTCAAGTATTTTCAATCCTTAGGCCTAATGAGTTCTAAATAATTGTCCTGCTTCAGGTTCTTGCACAATTTAGAAGCTTCCAGAGTAATGTGCAGAACTCCTTTTGTGAAATTGTTATTAGTCCATTAATCATTATGTCAATAGAAAATGCTTGAAAAGTTTTATAAAAATGGATAAACTGAAATTTATTAGGAACAAAATCTGAAAAGAACAAATTAATCAAAGAAAGCAAAAATTACCGGGATACAAAAATAGGTAAGGAAAAAATAAGTGCCCTAAATATCGCAGCCTAAGTTTCTCCATACGGACTCTTCGAGGACCATTTTGAGGTTAACATGTTCCTAGGAGATCTAGAGTACTTTGTTGATGCCCCAATACGTAGCATACTTCCTCTTTGTTAATTCAAGCATAGCAGACTATCACATGTCTCATCTTCAATCGAATTTTGAATTGCCCTTTCTGGGTTTTCAATTCAAAAACCCTTTGGTCTCGATGTGCCCTTTGCGGGTTTCCCCCTGGCCTCTCCCTCTCTTCTTTTTTTTTAAAGCGCCCTTTGCGGGTTTTCGCCTTAGCCTCTTTTTAAGTGAAGTACTTCTTGACTGAATCTGAATTTATTGGCTTAGGCAGGCTCTTACCGTCCATCTCAATTAATATCAGAGCTCCTCTAGAAAAAGCCTTCTTTACCACATAAGGTCTTTCCCAGTTTGGCATCCATTTCCCTCTGAAATCTTTCTGCATAAGGAGAATCTTTTTCAATACCAAGTCCCCCTCATGGAATGCTCTAGGGTGAACTTTTTTATTGTAAGCTCGCATCATTCGCTTCTGGTACTTTTGACCATGATGGATAACCTTTAACCTTTTCTCTTCAATCAAGTTTAGCTTATCATACGGCGATTGGATCCATTCTGCTTCGTCCAGCTTCAACTCTGATAAAACTCGGAGAGAAGGAATTTCAACTTCAATGAGCAAAACTGCTTCCATCCCATAAACCAATGAATAAGGTGTTGCCTCGGTAGAATTCCTGACCGATGTTTGATAGGCATAGAGAGCAAATGGTAACTTTTCATGCCAATCCTTTTAGGTCTCAATCATTTTCCCCACGATCTTCTTGATATTTTTATTAGCTACCTCAACTGCCCCATTCTTTTTCAGGCGATATGGTGACGAGTTATGGTGCTTAATCTTGAACTGACTGCAAACTTCCACTAGCACACTATTATTCAAAGTTAACTCATTGTCAGATATGATCCTTTCTGGCATGCCATATCGACATATGATCTCCTTCTTCAAGAACTTGCTGACTGCCGACTTTGTGACGCTGGCGTATGAAATAGCCTCTACCCATTTCGTGAAGTAATCGATAACCACAAAAATGAATCGATGTCTGTTAAAAGCCTTCATTGAAATCAGCCCAATGAAATCCATGCCCCACATTGAGAAAGGCCATGGAGAAGTCATAACATGAAGAGGTGAAGGAGGCACATGGATCTTGTATCCATAACATTTATGGCATTTCTTGGTGTAACTGATGCAATCTCCTTCGATCATGGACCAGTAATACCTGATTCTCATTATTTGCTTGGCCATTGTGGACCCATAAGCATGCGTCCCACAAACCCATTCATGTACTTCTTTCAAGATTTTCCTTGCCTCAACAGCATTAATACATCTTAGCAGCACTTGATCTTTCCTCTTTTTATACAGGATTTTCCCATCTAAAACATAGTCACTGGCCAGCCACCTCAATGTTCTCTTGTCATTTTCAGTTGCCTGATCAGTGTATTCACGATTCTTCACATATCGTAGAATATCATAATACTAATGATAATCATCTCTCTCTTCTTCTTCATCGGTATTGCAGCAATGAGTTGGAGCTTCACAAATACTCATCTGAATCGGTTTCATATCCTCTTGTTTATTTACTCTGATCATAGAAGCTAACGTAGGCATCAGCTATCTGATTTTCATATCGCGGGAGGTAATAAAAAGTGATATCACCAAACACCTTAATTAAATCCAGAACTAGCTCTCGATAGTTGATCAACTTTGGGTCTCTTGTTTCCCATTCCCCTTTGAGCTGATAGATCACCAGTGCGAAATCTTCATATACCTCTAACGTCTTGATTTTATGCTCTATGGCTACACGGATTCCCATGATACATGCTTCGTACTCTGCCATATTGTTTGTGCAATCAAAATGCAATTTGCAAATGAATGGATGATGATCTCCACTTGGGGATATCAAGATTGCCCCAATTCTATTACCAACGGTAGTTGACGCTCCGTCAAAATTCAATTTCCAATGATGATCTTCTGGAGTGTCTTCTTTGGTAGTTGCCACATCCATTAAATCTTCATTAGGGAAATTAAAGTTCAAAAACTCGTAATCTTCTAAAGCTTTACTGGCTAGAAAATCTGCTATTGCGCTCCCCTTCACAGTCTTCTGGTCCACATAGATCATGTCAAATTTGGAGAGCAGAATTTGCCATCCTTCCATTCAGAGTGGCTGACTCCATCATGTACTTAAGAGGATCTAATTTCGAGATTAATCAAGTCATATGATACAACATGTATTAACTCAATCTCTGAGTTGTCCAAACTGAAGCACAACATAGTTTCTCAATTGGCCAGTATCTCATTTCACACTCAGTTAATTTCTTACTAAGGTAGTATATCACCTTTTTTTTCTTTCTCGTCTCATCATGTTGACCAAGCACACATCCCATTGAATTGTTAAATACTGTCAAATATAGTATCAATGGTCTACCCAGATTTGGTGGCGTTAACACAGGGGGATTGGAAAAATATTGTTTAACCTTGTCAAAGGTCTTCTAGCACTCATCATCCTACACAACTAGGTTTTGTTTCTTGAGAAGATGAAATATGGGGTCACATTTCTCAGTTAGTTGCAAAATGAACCAAGCGATGTAATTTAGTCTTCCCAGAAAACCTCGAACTTACTTCTAAGTGCGCGGCGGGGGCAATTTTTGTATAGCCTTGACCTTGTCGGGGTCGACCTCGATTCTATTTT
Organism: Gossypium hirsutum; assembly: GCF_007990345.1. Taxonomy (NCBI): domain Eukaryota; kingdom Viridiplantae; phylum Streptophyta; class Magnoliopsida; order Malvales; family Malvaceae; genus Gossypium; species Gossypium hirsutum. The sequence continues at coordinate 47,493,627 of NC_053425.1, read as the reverse complement.
CGCTGACTATGAAACCGAATAGTTTTCCTGACCTAGCCCTGAAAGTACATTTTGTTGGATTGAGTTTTAGCTAAAACTTTCTCAGCCTCAAGAACAATTTTTTCAAAACCTGTATGTTGCTCTTTTTCTATTCGGGATTTTGCAATCATATCGTCAACAAAAACCTCAATCTCCTTTTGCATCATGTAATGAAATAAGGTTACCATGACTCTTTGATACGTTGCTCCCGCATTTTTTAACCCGAATAGAATCACCTTATAGCAACAAGTTCCCCATAAGGTTATGAATGTGGTCTTTTCTATGTCTTCAGGATGCATCTTTATCTGATTGTATCTAGCGAAACCATCCATGAAGGAGAACAGTGAAAAGTGTCGATGTGAGGCAGTGGGAAATTGTCCTTTGGGCTGGCCTTGTCTAAGTCTCTGTAATCGACACACATCTGCACTTTTCCATCTTTCTTAAGAACAGGGACAATGTTGGCTACCCATTCTGAGTAATTAACTACTTGCAAGAACCCAGCATCAAATTGCTTCCTGACCTCTTCCCTTATTTTTACTGCAACATCGGGTATCATCCTTCGAAGCTTCTATTAAACAGGTTTGCACTCCTCCTTTATGGGGATACGATGCACTGCAATATCAGTGCTTAACCCAAGCATATCTTGATATGACCAAGGGAAGATATCTTTGAACTCTTGCAGTAATTTAATGAGGTTCCGTCTTGTTTCCTCAGTTATGCAAGTTTCAATGTTCACCCATTTCCCTTCTTCTAAAGTCACATTCTCAATTGTCTCTTTATAGGGGAGAATCTGTTTCTCCTCCCGTTCTACCATCCTTAACAAATCCAGAGATAACCCACAGTCTTTGTCATCTTCAAAATCCTGAGATCCATCCAAACACATGTCCCGCACAAAAAGAGACTCTGGGTTCATAGCAGCATCGCTCGTATCATTGATATCTAGAGACCTATTGTAGGCATGAAAGAATATCCAAGGAATGAATCTAAAAGTGGCTTATTTGTATGGCATGATTATGAATGAAATGAGAGAACAAAAGAATATTTGCCTAGAATGAGACACAAAAGTGCATTTTTTATTGAAAATTAAAATATTTGAACCTGAGCCTATTTCACAGAAGATTCTTATTGTTTCTAGGCTTAAAACAACAAATGTGTTTTGAACATTACTCTGTATTAGCTTTAAAAACTACAGGAATTTCTTCCGCAGCTTAGTTGTTCAGAACACTTCCAAGCTCATAAGGGCAAATGCCTGATAAGTTTTCTTCCATCACCCCCTCTTCAGATATGGCGTTGATGCTCAAATTTTTCATCATATCTTCAGTCGTTCCTTCTCTTGTCATATTCAGTTCAGGATGGATAATTCCTCCTGATACGAATGTATTAGATATATGGGGAAAAATCATTGATTCCCACTTAACCTCAGCCCCACTCAATCATGCCCTTCGTCTCTCTTACCTCCTCCCTAGCTCTTCCTTCATTTGTTTGGCGTCTGGCTTATGCTCCAAGCCAAAACGATCCCGCTTGTCAGCCAATCCTAGCGCTTCAACCCATCCATGGAGGTATTTTCTGATTCCTCTTTCAAGCAATGCTCCTTTTTCCTACCATCAGTCGTAGGCTCATCCTCGTAGCTTCGGATATTTTTGGCATTGAGATCCTTCCTCCTTCGATGATGAAAGTTGCATTTACGAACTCTAATGATCGAAAGGAACACTCTATCACCTCAGTACTATTTTCTATGTACGGCACTTCACTAGTAACGGATGCGATAATATCCTCCTCCGTATTAATGGTTATCAGTCGGCCCTCCGTCACCAACTTTAGCTTTTGGTGCAATGATGATGGTACTACCCTCGCCGAGTAAATCCAAGGCCTCCCTAATAAACAATTATAAAAAGGCCTGATGTCCATCACAAGGAAGTCTACCTCGTACATATTTAGTCTGATCAGAAGGGGTATCTCAATCCTCCCCATCACTTTCCTTTCGGTGCCATCGAATGCCCTCACTATGTTCTGGCATGTCTTCATATGAGAGCTATCTATAGGCAACCTGTTCAATGTGGACAGGGGCAAGACATTCAGTGTCGATCCATTGTTAATTAATACCCCTGGTAGTGTATACCATTTGTATCAGGTAGTGATGTGCAGAGCCTTGGTGGATCCCATGCCCCTTGGGGGTATCTCTTTGTCACTGAAAGAAATGAAGTTATCGGTGTTTATGTTGCTGACAAGGCGGTCTAGCTTGTTCACTGAAATGTCTTCAGCAACATAGGTTTCATTCAAAACTTTCATCAGCGCGTTACGGTTTATCTCTAAGTTTAAGAGAAAAGCCAGTACCGATGTGCGTGTCGACTGCTTGTGCAACTGTTCCACAACACTATACTCACTGTGTTTTAGGAATTTCAAAAATTCTTTAGCTTCATTCTCAGTTACCGATTCATTAACCAGTGGTTCTGTCCTTTCTCCCCCCTGTTCAATCATCAGGGACCTCCCTTTTTCAAGATTGACTTTTGTATTTGGCGTGCTGACCAGACTCTCCTTTCCTGAATATGGCATATTATAGTTATAATTCCAGGGCACCCTTTTGCTATCCTTATAAGAAAAAGCCGCGGGTTTCTGAATTAACACCCTCGGTGCCGTTTTTGCTCCGACATAATTGATTCTCAATCGTGTGATAATCACCATCGAGTGATTGACCTCAGTGACCTTCTCTACCGAATTTTCTCCTGCGGTGCACACGTCCTATCTTTTAGTGAACACAAAGAACTCTAGCTCCTTGTTGTCCATTAGACCCTGCACCAGGACCCTGAATTCATTACATCTCTGAATCTCATGGCCTTCCTCCCCATGGAACTCACAATAGTTCCTCACTTCTCGTAATTTGCTCCCTAAGTCTTGCATGATTAAACCTCTTTCCACCATTTTCCTCCAAACCCCCATCAACGGGGTTTTTACTTCTACAACAGTCAACTTGATTCTTTTCCCCACATTCTCAATTATCGCGTTCACCCGATTATCAGCATGATTGGGTAACAGATTTCCTACACTAGGTGCACCATCAAACTTCACAACGCCCATTTTGATAAGCCCTTCGACTAGCTTTTTTAAAGAGAATCAATTCTCTATCAATGTTCCGTTATTCTCTCATGGTATTCACAATGAGTACTTGCGTCGTACCATTTGGGATATGAGGGTTGCAACGGTTTTAAGTAGATAGGGGATAAAATGTATGCATCAAATAGACTTTTGTACAGCTCCCGGTACGTTATTGAAATGGGTGTAAATTGGAGCTTCTCCGTGTTTTGCTTTGTATTGGGCTCTTGTCTTGGCAAAGCTTGCTGGCCCATAGCCACCGTTCTCAGTTGATTTACCGTGATTGGTTTTGCATAACCCATGCTCACATTGCTAACCTCATTTTCTCTCTTCTTCGGGGCCGACCTACTGGTGCTTTCCCTAGCCTCTATCTTTTCGCACCTTATTGTATTCTCTATCATTTCACCGGACATCACTATGTCCGCGAAACTCTTAGTTGTGCTTCCCAGCATGTGATTAATGAAGGGTGCTTTCAAGGTATTAATGAAGAGCATAGTTGTTTCTTTTTCCAGCAGTGGCGGCTGGACTTGTGTAGCAACTTCCCTCCACCTCTGAGCATATTGCCGGAAACTTTCACTCGATTTTTTCTCTATATTTTGTAATGTGATCCTGCCAGATGCTATATTTGTCACATGACCTTATTGCCTCATGAAGGCCTGTGCTAAGTCCTTCCATGATTTGACTTGGGTACGATTCAGCTGATTGTACCATTTGACCGCAGCCCCAGTCAAACTGTCCTAGAAACAGTGAATTAACAACTGATCATTATTGACATAACCAGTCATCCTCCGAGAAAACATCGTGATGTGGGCCTCAGGGCAGTTGGTTCTATTATATTTTTCAAACTCTGGTATTTTGAACTTCGAAGGGAGCATTGATCCAGAACCAAACTTAACTCCTTAGCATCCATTCCACACTGATAATCAACGCTTTCTAACGCCTTGAATTTCTCCTCCAGCCATTTGTATCGGTCTTCCAGTTGCTTTGGGAATTCCCCTTTTGCCTTTTCTACCTCCATCATGTCATCCAGATTAGGAACACCGGGATTTTCTAGATTATCTCCTGTGCCTGAGCCTGTCGGGAAGTGTGTTAATGCCGAAATGCCGACTTGATGCTAAAGACTAATAATGACAGACACCCTAGGTGGATATGCATTGGGCTGTGCTGAGGTATTTGTTAGGGTGAAACCTGGTGGATAAATAGGGTCTTCACTGTCATCCCCGAGGTTGACCATAGGGCTCTTTCCTTTTCCTGGCCCTCCAAGCAGTAACTAGGTTGACTGATTCATCATGTTCTTTTGCGATTCTAATATCTGATCTTTCATGTCTTACTGAATCTTGGTCAGTTGCTCTTGCATCTGTGCTTGTAGCCGATCCTGCATTTCCTCCTGCATTTGTTCCAGTTTTTCCAACCTTTGATCCATAACTTTAGTTTTTCTCCGTGTGTAGTAGTGATGTTCCAGGGTAACTATAATACGATTTCTAATTAATTAGGGTTCTTTTGTGAAGTTTAATGCACATAATGCGATGTAATGCAAATGCATGAGATAAATGCAAGACTAAAGAGGCGTCGATTCTGATCTAATTCCATTTAGAATGATTTTATTAGAAAACAAAATCCTTTACATAAAACAAATTATAGATACGACTTTGCCTTGATACTCAAAGTTTTAACTTTCTTAAGAATCCAAGCCATCTCTCGACCCCGATCCGACTCTAACTCGTCTTTCACACTCGGTACATCAACTTGAACTGCTAAAATCTGTAAATGATCAACCAATTCTCGAATCTAAGCCATGGGTTCGTCCATGACGTAATCCCTATCCCTGACCTGGTCTTGCAATCGACGAAGTTGCTCCTTCCATTTCTAATTATTTGACTCAAGGAATTCAATTCGAAGGTCGTAGTTCTGTAGCGCTGTTTTGAGTTCTTCAACTTTCCTTTTCAAATCTTTGATACTGCTCAAGTTGACTCTTAATTCAATGTCGAAGTTACAACCACGATGCTGATGCAGTGCCTTTTCTAACTCCGCTACCCGAGCTACTAATATCTACTTCTCATCTTCGCCCTCAACCAAGCTTTTCTTTAAGGGGTTTTCACATGCTTGAGCATCATGGAACCTCTTCTCCCACTGATCAGCTCTAGCCTTTTCTTCTTGAATTTCTTGTTGCCACTACTCCGATATCTTTCCCAATCCGGTCGTTCTCATCGACATACACAACTTCTTATAATTAGTCTTCAAACTGTCCAAGTCTTCTTCGGCCTTCCTCTTTCCCTTTCTTAACTTTTTCGGCCTCAAGTTTTTGGACAACGGCGTCTAACCTCAAATGCATCTTTTCCTCCTTCAATTATTCTATCTTTTTCCCTAACTCTGAGTTTTTCTTTTTGAAGTCCTATTTTATGATTTCTAGCTCGGAGGGGATTACTTGCAAGTATTCTTCCCTCGATCGAACGCCCTCTAAACTCGGCCCCGGGATATTATCATTGATCATTTTATTCAACCACCCCATGTATTCGGGGGTCGTCATTGAACCTACAACTAATCTCTTCATCCGAAGTGTCTGTTTCCAAGCATCAGAAATCTCTCGAACTTTCTTCTTATAATTGTTCCCACTATACGAGAACTCACTCTGAGCTAGCCCATATGTTATCGGTATAAAATGCCTTGACTTGTATTGCCTTAAAACAAGCAAAGGGGCATATCCAACTGCTCCCCAGGTTCCAGGCAGAGGTATCCAGTCAAAACTCCCACACCGGTAGAGAATCTCATCAGGAACTATCCGATGGGCTCTCCACTCAACATCTTCCTCTTGGAGATTTTGAAGAATCGTCATCCACCTTTCCCCTGATATGTCACCCCTCATTGGTATAGCTGCTACTTCCTTTAACGGGGAATAATCTTCAGAGAAGACTCGGTAAGAAACTTTATCGACCTTCCAGAAATGACCATGGAACCAAACCAACAACACGCATCCAACGAATCTACCTTCGCCTACCCTCTGACACGCGCTCAAAGATCTGAACGTCTCGGCTAAAACTGCCAAAACTAGTGTGACCCGTTTGTCAAGTCGATCAAATAAGTCGGCAACTACTTTATCTATATACCTTAAAGCTCTGGGGAAAACTACCAAACCATAGATGCTCAAAGCGAAGATATCAACTTTCTTCTTTATATCTAGATGTGCTACGATCAGGTCCCTCAAACTCACCCAATGAATGCATTTACCATCACCCTTTTGCTGAATTCGGGCTGTAACCCACTGCTCACTCATCTCGGTGATACTCATTAATTTCTTTAGAAAAGTTGGGCTATTAGTAACCCTAGAATAAGTTTTGTCGACTTGAGCCTTTGGACAACGAAGCTAAGTTGTATATTCCTCCACAGTAGGTACCAAGTCCACCTTTCCAAAAGTGAAACAACTATATGTAGGGTTCCAAAACTGAGCCATAGCTCGGAACAAGTGCTTGTCCACTTTACGTCGACAAAGTAGGATAGGTCGCCGTAATTTTGATAGAACAGTTGCTTAGTCTCACCATCCCAACAGGACCATATATCCCTCAATTCTTGGAACTCATATTGTGTTACACTGATACGGGTGATGTCCCACAACTCTGACATATATCCCTCAGCTAGGCTATCTCCTTTCTCAAGTTGCATCTTCTCTGACCACATACGGACAACCATATTATCCTTCACTTTATCAAGGAATTCGTTCTCCATAACAAGCTTTCCAATTTAATAATTGACAGGAATTGACACTTCTTTAATATGAAATGACGTGCAATCATAGCCACAAACAAACACAACAATTCACTATCATATAATAAAAATCAAGGCAAATAAAAAAAATCAAACACCTATCTGGGTAATCGCTAGGGTTCAGCATAGCTCTACCTAGGGCAGGCTCCTAGAGCTCACTATATGTGGCTCGGTTTTAAGAAAGGGTACCTGAACTAGTAGATTCCTCGACCCCCACCTATTATAGGCTCATGCGAATCGAGTTCAGTTCAAGGGAACACATTTCCCTATGGCTATGCGGAGGTGAAAACCTCACGAAGACATAGGTATGGATGTACCCCGGAAGCAGTCCACTAGCCCATATGAAGGTGAAAACCTTACGAAGGCATAGTTTCCTCACTCTCACTTAAAAGGTGTGACCACAAAGGTCATGCAATATGATGCAGGAATATCCTACGGATCTTAAACCATAACAAACATATGACATGACACCAATAGATGCGACAAAAGAAGCGTGATTTTTTAAATAAAATTTTCAATTTTAAACAAAAGGATAGAAAATAATGAATTTTACGGCTTGACTCTCTTATTGGTCCCAAGAGGAGTCACCAAGCTGTCGAAACCATTTTTATTTGAAAAACGGGAGTCGATTTAAAAACAAAAAATAAAGTCGCCACTGATCTTTTTCGAGGTGTGATCGGATCACCTTGAGATTGATAATTTTAATAAAACATTTTGATTTATTAAAACAATGATTTGGGTCTACGAAATTCGAGAAAAAGGGTTCGGGAGTCGGTTACGCACGAGGAAGGGTTAGCACCCCCGTAATGCCCAAAATTGATATCAATTGATTAATGAATGCCTTGGTGTCGACAACTTGAAAATATTTTAAAATACGATCCCATTTAAAAACGTTTTTATACTCGAATTGGACGTTAAGATTCTCTTGTCCCGAAGGATTAAAATATCACATCCAGTACGTTAGGATACGACATTTTAAACCCTTGAAACCAAGACCGTCTCATGATTTCCAAAATACACAATTAAAAGGATATTTAGTTATTTGGTCAAACAGAAAACCGAAACCCAGCACGTTAGGGCACGATTTCCCAAATTTCCAAACACCAAATATTGCCTTATTTTGAAAAGCTTCCAAATAAGCGATTATAAAACTGGCTCAGAATACATTTATTGGGTTTGTTCGGGATAAAAGACAAACGATATTGGGCGAAAGCGGGAACTAGAAACTTAGTGTAATAATAAGATATATACAAGCATAGTATCAAGCATGAGATAAAAATACGAGGCAATAATATTACATGAATAATCAAAAATATAAGAAAACGCAAAGGAACAAACTAGGGCACATGCAATGGCAACACATCATATACTATAAAAATACTAATATTAATAACCGAAAGCAAATGAATTAAAAGCCAATAAGAAATTCCAAGCAAATTTCGCAAATGAAATATAACAAGTTTTAAAATAAAATGGATAATATGAAAGAAAGAGAATTTGAAAACATCACTATTTAAACAATACAAAAATTTTGAAACAAGTAATAGATATAAGAATTTAAAAAGGGTAAAAGGATAAAAATAAATAAATAATATATTAAATAGTAATATACGAATAAATTTTAAGATAAATATTATAAAGTAAGTAATTTACATGAAAGTTTGAAATGTATCAAAAATAAAAACAAAAATAGATAGTATGTGCAATAATAATGCATAAATGAAATTTCAAAATAAATAATATATATAAAAGGTTAAAGTAAGTAATATACAAAGTAATATATATGTCAATCTAAGTAAACAATATATGAAATGAAAAACTTAATATAAATAATATATAAAAATAATAATATATGAAAGTGTTTGAAATAAAAAAATATGCACATGAAAATAAAATAAAATAAAAATGTGAAATCAACAAAATAATTTAAAATAATGTGTTAGAATAATATGTTTATTTTTTAAAAATGAATAACTAAAAAACTTAACTGAAGGAAAAACAAAATCAAAGGGATAATTTATAAACAAAACAAATCATTAAACATAATTGTAGGCCGAAATAAAATGAGCACAAATGTTTGAGGATTAAAACTGCAAATGTCCCAAACCCCAAAACGTTGCGTTCAGATATATGCGCTTAAATGGCTCGAGGATCAAATTGAATCCAAAATTAAGTTGTCGGGCCAAATTAAAATAAAAGGAAAACATAACTAGGACAAGGTTGAATAGCAATGATAATGCGGAAGGACCCAAGGAGCAAATTGCCCCTTTATTAAAAACGCGCGGATCCTTCCTAGGTCGAGTCAACGCGCCGATCCAGGGGCTGAAAAAACGTCGTTTGGCGTCCTGAATTGAGGCACAAAAACGGTGTCATTTTGTAAGTGGTATAAATCTAAAAATTTTAGCCAAACTTCATTTGGCCATTTAGTTTTTTTTTTAAAGGAAAAAATGCTCCCCATTCCTCTGCTAGGGTTTCGAGGTCATCGGTGCCTCAAGTATGTTGATTTCCCAAGCTTGAAAATTGACAGTTTTGGTGATTGAAATTTAATAATTTTCGCCCCATTCGTGCATGTATTACCTTGGATTAAAGTCAAACTGGAGAGAAGAATCAAATGAGTTTTCCTTGTAAAGAAATCTAATGATTGTAAATTTTCTTTCAAAGTTATCAATAAAATTGACTTCGAATTTCCAAGGCAACTTTCGACTTGAAATTTATGTGTACAATGTTAATGTAAAGCAGCACAAAACATCAAAATCAAATCAAATTCCAATACTAGTTCACTTGTTACACTTAAAAAATTCGTGTACGTGATCAAGTCTTGAGGAAGCATTTATAGACAAAGAAATTATTTTGACCAATTATTAAGCCCCACATGCCAAGTTGAAATTATCATAAGTGAAAATGATAGCATCGCATACTATGTCATAATTATTTTTCTCTAAATTAATTTAAATTAATTAATAGATAAATGATAAAAATTAATATGTACTAATTAAAATAATTAAGTGATAATATTATGATTATTTTCTCTCTAATTAATTAAATTAATATGATATTAATAATAAATAAAAGAGTTTGAATATTTATTAAATTGCTCAAAAATTGAAAACAAAAAAAGGTATAGAGTCTAGTACTACAATTTGACTTCAAATTTCCGTCTGAAATGATAATATAATCTAACATGTCAGTTTGTCATTACACCGTTAATGATAATTAATGGTTTAGTGATTAAAATGTAACAAATCGATAACATTAGTAATAATATTGTAACTGTGTGAAAAAAATAAAATAAAATAAAATAAAGAAAAATAAAATAACACACAAATTTTACGTGGAAACTCTTTCGGGGAAAAAAACCACGGGCAGAGGAGAAGAAAATTCACTATGTCGAAAATTTGAATCAATACAAGAGGAATAGACTATGTCTATTTATAGGCTTGTAAAGCCATATTCTAGTAGGATTGAAACACCTTATCCTAATCAATATAAAATAGATGGAGTTTAATAAGGTTTAAAAAACCTTATTCTAAAATAAAATAAAAGAAGTCTAGTTCTATATGGATTTTACTTTTATTTTATTTTCCATCGTATTTTATTTAAATAAGAATTTGGGTCACTTAATTCTAACAATCTCCACCTTGACACAAATTCTCAATGAACAAGTTCTTCATCGCGAACTTTCAATAAACAAGTTCTCCACCTCTTCCATAAAACCCCTTAAGGGTTTAACTTCAACAATGAACACCAACCAAGTCTAAGCAATGCTCAAACTTGGTTATAGGAAGTGACTTAGTCATCATATCTGCAGGATTTTCATGAGTATTAATTTTGCTCACAACAATATCACCACGAGCAATAATATCACGAACAAAATGATACCGAACATCAATGTGTTTTGTTCTCTCATGAAACATTTGATCTTTTGTAAGAAAGATGGCACTCTGACTGTCACAAAATACTGTGCTGATTTGAAGGTCTTCATTAAGTTCACTAAAGAGTCCCTTCAACCAAACAGCTTCTTTACAAGCCTCAGTAATCGCCATGTACTCAGCTTCAGTGGTAGACAAAGCGACTGTAGTTTGCAAAGTGGCTTTCCAACTGATTGCACAACCTCCGATTGTAAAGATATAACCTGTGAGAGATCTTCTTCTATCAAGGTCTCCAGTAAAATCAGCATCAACATACCCAATGACTCCATCTCTAGTTCTTCCAAACTGTAAGCAAACATCAGTAGTACCTCGTAAGTATCTTAAAATCTACTGAACTGCTTTCCAGTGTTCTTTACCAGGATTCGCCATGTATCTGCTAACTGCACTGACTGCATATGATAAATCTGGACGTGAACAAACCATAGCATACATGAGAGATCCTACTGCACTAGAGTATGGAACATGTGACATGTACTCAATCTCATCATCTGATTGTGGAGACAAAGCTGATGAAAGTCTGAAATGAGCTGCTAAATGAGTACTAACAGGCTTAGACTCTGCATATTGAACCTGCAAAGAACTTTCTCAATGTACCCCTTCTGACTTAGGTACAATTTACTTGCTTTTCTATCTCTAAGAATCTCCATACCAAGTATCTTCTTTGCTGGTCCTAAATCTTTCATCTCAAATTCTTCACTTAGTTGGGCTTTGACCTTTCTTATCTCTACTTTATCTTTTGTTGCTATCAACATGTCATCAACATAAAGAAGTAGATACACAAAAGAACCATCACTGTTTTTCTTAAAGTAGACACAATTGTCAAAACTACTTCTTTTGAAATCATGAGAAGTCATAAAGGAATCAAACCTCTTGTACCACTGTCTTGGTGACTGTTTCAAACTGTAAAGGGACTTTTTCAGCAAGCAAACATAGTCCTCTTTTTCTGAGACTGTAAAACCCTCTGGTTGTTGCATGTAAATATCCTCCTCAAGTTCTCCATGCAGAAATGCAGTTTTTACATCTAACTGCTCAAGCTCCAAATCATGCGTGGCCACAATACCAAGCAAAGCTCGAATCGAACTATGCTTAACAACTGGAGAGAACACATCTGTGAAGTCCACTCCTGGAATTTGACTGTAACCCTTTGCAACAAGCCTTGCTTTATATCTGGGTTCTTCAACTCCTGGAGTCCCTTCTTTCTTTTTAAAGACCCATTTACAACGAACAGCCTTTTTACCTTTAGGAAGTTTTACAAGATCCCATGTTCTGTTTTTGTGGAGTGATTCCATCTCTTCTTACATAGCAAACATCCACTTTTCTGAGTCTTCACAGCTAATCGCCTCAGAATAATTAAATGGCTCTTGATTCGCATCTATATCTTCAGCCACATTTAAAGCATAAGCAACTAGATCAGCCTCGGCATACTTCTTTGGAGGTTTAATTTCTCTTTTTGTTTTGTTTTTGGCGATAGAGTATTGCGGTGAAGGAGCAACTCTATTCTCAATTTTTGTACTGGCTTGAGGAGTTGATTCTGTATTAATCTGATGCTCCACCTGCTTTTGGTTTTCTTTATTGGAAGAGTCTTTAAGAGATAAGTTAGGTAGCATAGCAGTTTCATCAAAAACAACATCTCTGCTAATCACAACTTTTCTATTTTCAGGACACCATAACTTATAGCCTTTTACACCAGCTTTATAACCAAGAAAAAATGAATTTAATAGATCTCGGTTCTAATTTTCCATTATCAACATGAGCATACGCAGGACACCCAAAAATCTTTAAATCAGAATAATTAGTAGGATTACCAGACCATACCTCTTGTGGAGTCTTTTTCTCAATGGTAACGGATGGAGATCAGTTGATCAAAAAACATGCAGTAGAGGCTACTTCTGCCCAAAATAACTTTGGTAAGTTGGCATTTGACAACATACATCGAACCTTCTCCATGATCGTTCAGTTCATTCGTTCTGCAACACCTTTTTTTTGTGGAGTATGACGAACTGTCAAGTGTCTCATGATCCCTTCTGACTTGCACAATCTATTAAACTCGTCAGAACAGAACTCTAAGCCATTGTTTGTACAGAGGTATTTTATCTGTTTTCCCGTCTGTTTTTCAATCATAATTTTCCAAGACTTAAATGCGGAAAACACATCGCTTTTCTGCTTTAGGAAGAACGCCCAAACTTTTCTGGAAAAATCATCAATAAAGGTTAGCATATAATTAGCTCCACCTCTCGAAGGCATTCTGGATGGCCCCCACAGATCAGAATGAATATACTCCAACGTTTCCTTCGTGTTATGGATTCCTCTAGTGAATCGAACTCTCTTTTGCTTCCCAAAAACACAGTGCTCACAGAAATTCAGTTTGCAAATTCCTTACCCATCAAGAAGTCCTCTTTTGCTCAATTCAGCCATGCCATTCTCACTCATATGCCCTAGGCGCATATGCCAAAGTTTAGTAATATCATCATCAGACAAGGAAGAGGAAGCGACAGCTGCATCACCAGTAACAGTAGAACCTTGCAAAACATATAACTTGGCAATTTTTGTCTTCCCTTTCATCACAACAAGGGACCCTTTGAAAATCTTTAAAACCCCACTTTCAGCTGTGTATCTGTACCCTTTTGAATCAAGAGTACTTAACGAAATTAAATTTCTTTTCAATTCTGGAACATGCCGTACGTCGCTAAGTGTTCTGACAACTTTATCAAACATCTTAACTTTAATTGTTCCAATACCTGCGATTTTACACGAAGCATTATTTCCCATCAAAACAACACCTTTAGACACTGTTTCGTAAGTTGTAAACCAATACCGATTGGGACTCATGTGGAAGGTGCAACCTGAATCAAGTATCCACTCCTCACTTACTTTAGAATCATTGACAGAAGCGACTAGAAGTTCACCATCGCTGTAGTCTTCTACAACATCAGCTTCACCAGAATTTTCTGGTTGTTTTCGCTTTCGATTCGCAACCTCTCTTTTAATCTTATTTTGTAGCTTATAACACTCAGATTTAATGTGACCATTCTTCTTGCAGAAGTTACAAGTTTTACTTCTATTTGAAGACTTCGATCTACCCTTAGATTTACCATGAGGATTCCGTTCCTGGGTCCTACCACGATCATTATCAGCATTCCGATCTTGTCTCCCACGAACAATGAGACCCTCTCCCTGAGAGTCGGGTTTAACCACAAGATGTTTCATCTTATCATACAAGGTTAAAGAATCATAAACCTCATCAACTATGAGAGACTCGCGGCTATATAAAATCGTGTCTCTAAAGGTTGAATAAGACGGGGGCAACGAACAAAGTAGAATCAACCCTAAATCTTCATTATCATACTGAACCTCCATGGCCTCCAAGTTTCAGAGAATTTCTTTAAACACTGTTAAGTGTTCGAGTACAGATGCACCTTCCTCCAAACGATGAGCATAAAGACGCTGCTTCAAATGCAACTTGCTTGTTAGAGTTTTCGACATACATATTTGTTCTAGCCTCTTCCATAATGCAGCGGCAGTCTTCTCTTTCATTACATCTTGCAAAATTTCGTTGGACAAATGCAGATGTAATTGTGTTAACGCCTTTCGATCCTTACGCTTCTTCTCTTCATCTGTTAATATCGAAGGCATCTTATCTATCCCTAGCAGGGCATCCTCTAGATCTATCTGCGCAAGAACTGCTTGCATCTTAATCTGCCACAATGCAAATCTGGTGTTGCGATCCAACAGCGGAATTTCATACTTCAAAGATGCCATTACTGTGATTGAGATGAACAACCCGGAAGCTCTGATACCAATTTGTGAAAAAAATAAAATAAAATAAAATAAAGAAAAATAAAATAACGCACAAATTTTACGTGGAAACCCTTTCGGGGAAAAAAACCACGAGTAGAGGAGAAGAAAGTTCACTATGTCGAAAATTTGAATCAATACAAGAGGAATAGACTATGTCTATTTATAGGCTTGTAAAGCCATATTCTAGTAGAATTGAAACACCTTATCCTAATCAATATAAAATAGATGGAGTTTAATAAGGTTTAAAAAACCTTATTCTAAAATAAAATAAAAGAAGTCTAGTTTTATATGGATTTTAATTTTATTTTATTTTGCATCGTATTTTATTTAAATAAGAATTTGGGTCATTTAATTCTAACAAACTGTTTCAAATTCAGGACCATAACATAATTTAAATAAAATGCGTGACTAAATCTATAATTTAACCAAAAACACGTGCAGGACCAGGATTGGGTTAATGCTAAAATTCTTTGGATCTAATTGCAGTTGAAAACTAAAAATCATATTAAAAACTATAAGCAAAAGTCACGTGCAAACGACACGGAAACCCTAAAATGAATGTCTTAATCACACTCTGTTACTTACCCTTAAGAAGATAAAATTCTTATGGACCAAAAAAGAAATCTCATTTTTGGATGACGTGGAATTTGCTGAGGTGGAAGCAGAATCTAAAAAAGTCCTAAATGACTCTCTAATCATGATTTTGGGTACATTCTATTTAATCATTGCAATAATTGAAATCTTTTTTCTTTTTTTTATTTTCATTATATCCTCTTCATCAATTGGACTAATTAGGATCACACTTTTAACCATCTTTTCAAGGTCACAAACGGTTGACTAGGATTAGATTCTTTTCAGTTTCAAATATTTTCAAGTTTAGACTTTCTCGAGTTTAGACTTTCTCAGATTCTATTGACTCAGGTTAAATTAAATGGATTTAAACAAATTCAAATAATTTTGGTGTAGTATAAATTATATTTCATATGTAATAATTTATTTTATTTTTATATGATAATAACACAATATAATTTTGCAGAATTTTTATATAGATGTTTTATTTTAATAGAAATATTGTATATAACATAATTAAAAATTACTTTTTATATAGATGGTTTATTGGTCAAGTATTCACATATTTTAAGAATAATTTGAGTTTGAATTATAATTGTACAAAGAAAATGATTTATATGTGAACGTGTAAGAAATTTTTTTTTATGCAACATCCTATGGTTATATGATATGTATATAAATTTTATTTATTTGAATTATTATCTAGAATATACACACATATATAAGGCACGAGTTTGAAAACACTTTTAAATTAAAAAATATGTGATATTATTTATTATATTACTAAACTGACATTTTAATAATTTTTATTTTATTATTAAATTTTAAACATTGAAAAAGTATTTATATATTTAGGCTTAAGGGTAAAAAAACAAGTAAAATATTAAAAAATTAATCTTTTAAGAGTGCACTTAATTTAGCTCTCAATGATCAAAATAAAATCATCTAGGCCCTTCAGATAATGAAAACTATCATTGACTGGTTTAGCTATTAATAAGTACTTATGCGATTGACAAAATCAATAAGAAATTAACACATGGCATGCCACCTAGACAAATATACCGACGTGACATTCCACGTACAATATATTAAAAAATAAAGTTATAAAAAATATAGTAAAAATACACATCTAGACTAAACCTGGACATTTTAGATATAATTCAAAATATTGTAAAAAAAATATTATAAAAAGTTGTAATGCATTAAGAAAATAAAATTATCAAAAAATTATAAAAATTATAAATAATTAATAAAAATTCTAACAAAGTACAAAAATCATAAAAGGTTATAAAATGACAAAAATTTATAAAATAGAATAAAAATATCCAAATTTTGTCGCATGTGCCCCTATATACCCAATTTTCCCCTGCTATAGAGTTTTTGGAATATGCTAAAAATAAACACAAAAAGTCATGTTGATCAGTTTTATAATTCAAGCTGACATTCATTAAAATGTTTCAAATAAACAAGAAAAAAATAGTTTGAAAGGTTTTTGTGTTGATTTTTCATATGAGTTATGGGTACAATGTGTAAATATAGGTATGATTTTTTATTAACTAAAATTTTAACAAATTCGATAGGTGAGTCTTTTAAGCTTAATTTAATTTTCATATCATTAAATTAATATATTGCGTCATTATATATATTTTATATAATCCCAAAATTTAAATTTTTTAAATTTGAATATTTATTTTATATATAATAATTACATTATAAATTATTTTATATTCATAATTAATGTTTTAAACATTTATTTTAATTTATAAATTAACATAAAGATGTATTGTTATTTGTAAATTTTTAATATAATTATATAATATTTTAAATATATTTTCATAAATTCAGCCTTTTTCAAGTTTTAGATCTGACTTATCTCGGGCTTAAGCTTAAATTGGTCTCAGGTCTAGATTCAGATTTTTCTCAAACTTGAATTTTCTTGTATTCAGATTGTCCCATGCTGAAATCAGCATGAGTGGGCTTATGGAGTACTTAAACCTATTTTACAAGATATAGTTATTAACCCATGTTTTAAAGTTAAATTAATGGAATAATTCGATCTATTATCAAATTAAATAATTAATTTAATTAACATTTAATGTTTTAAAATGATATACGTTTTCTAATTTTTAGAAATTAGATTTTAACATTTTACACTAATATATATATTCCATTTATAATCTTCAAATTCTCTTTATGCATATATCTCCTCTTCTTCCTCCTCCTTATTATTAGTATATTTTCTAATTTCTAGAAATTAGACTTTAACATTAAATTACTAATGTTTTACACTCATATATATATTCCATTTACAATCTTCAATTGTATATACCTCCTAACTTAAACTAACAAATCTGTTATACGTCAAAAACCTGAGACTCAAATCCTAAAAAAGATCCGAACCTCTAACCCATGACCCGATCACGAGAGGATGACAAGGTGAACTAGATCGCAAGCCAAAGCTATAAACCCAGCTTGTAGGAACCCTGTGCGAGCTCATACGGCAAGATCGCAGGAACAGCTTGCAGAACCAGCTCACAAGATAAGATTACAGACCTAGCTCGTAGGGACCTAGGGTAGGTCGCAATCTCACTTGGCATGTGCCCAAGAAACTCGCAGGAAGTGCCATGTGCTCCATAGGCCACCCAAACACGTGTCCAATAGATACGGAGCTCGCCTAGAACACCATATCTGAACCTTCGACCCATAACCCGACCACAAGAGGACGACAAGGTGAACTAGATCGCAAGGCAAGGCTATGGACCCAACTCACAAGACCCAACTCACAAGAACCCTGTGCAAACTCATAGGGCAGGATTGCAGATACAACTTGTAACACCCCTTACCCGTACCCGAGGTCGGGATAAGGTACGAGGCGCTACCGGACAAACATACAAACATCAAAACTAAAATACAGGCCATAAAATTTTATTCATATTTCAAAACGTTCATTCACTTACACATAGTCTCTTATTTGAGTCTACGAAGCCCAAAATATACTTTAGAAAGGGTTCGGGACTAAACCGAGAACTTATGAAAATCTTGGAAATTTCATGCTTTAAGGCTCCACACGCCCGTGTCCCAAAGTCGTGTTCCATACACGGCTGAGACACATGGTCGTGTTTCTGCCTATGTGGAATATACCTAGGCTATTTTCCAAGCTTTGGTCAACCTTAATCTCTTACACACTTATACAAAATCAAAAGCATATAACATGGTATTCATTTAATGATTAAATATTCTCAATTAAACCACAAACATAGCATTTGTACGTCATCATACATGTGTCTCTCATACTCATTTTACCTTGTTTATTATAGCACCACTTATACATTTATACCAAGATTATCATCTTACCAAATATCTTCAGCTTAATCATCAAGCATTCATATTCAAAACTATATCATATCTTTATAAAATACCATAATTCAGATGCGCAAAATAACATGTTTTCCTGAAACATTTCAATTCAACTCCATACCCAACAAGCATTACATTGAGACTAGTCATATTTATATACATGTCATGATACATATCATTCTCTTTCTGTTTTCTTATACACACATATCATTTATTTCATTATATCAATATTTCATATACCATAGTTTCCATGTATTCCACATATATTTATTTTTCTCCTCCTCCTCTCCATTCCACATCCTTAATGTATATAGCATTCTTGTAAGTACGATTTCACAATTTACTAATAAATGCTCACATCAAACTGTCCACATGAGTCATAGTCACTTACTTATTTATAATTCGAGCTACAGAGCTCCAAATTAAGATCCGTAAATTTCCCTTGAAACTAGACTCACATATCTTTCCACCATAAAATTTTCATAATTTTTGGTTCAGCCAATTAGTACAGTTTATTCATTAAAATTTTCCTGTCTCACTTTCTGACAGTTCTGACCTCTCTTCACTAAAAATTAATCATCTTACAGTACAGAACTCGGATAATGTTCTTGTTGATTTATCTTGAAAATAGACTCATTAGGGATTTTAAAAATATAGTTTAAGCCTCTAATTATTTTTATCCAAATTTTTTTGATTTTCCAAAGTCAGAACAGGGGATCACATAATCATTCTGGACCAATCTCACAAAAACATAAATATATCAAAATATAGAACTCTTTTTCTTGCTCTGTTTCTTTTAGATGAAAATAGACGCATTAAGATTTAATTTTATATCTCATTCAGTCTCTAATTCAATTTCTACTATTTTTGGTGATTTTTCAAAATCACATTACTGCTACTGTCCAAAACAGTTTTATTGCTAATTCACAATTTCACACTTTCTTTGTATTAACCTCATTTTAACACACATATCACAAATCATTTTCACCACATTTCATACATCACAAGTATAGGCCCATGATCACAAGGTCAACATGAAATCATCCTCATGTATAACTTACTTGTTACAACCTTACCACATCCTGGTCACTTAATGAATACATCATTCACATAACCAAGTTCCTGCATTTATTCATCACAAAACTCATAAAGCAATACATAGAGAGTCTCCTGTTGAACACTTCGGATCAATCCTCGATACTTGGTGGTTTCAGCACATAGCTCCACCATTCATATAGTTTGGCTCTCTTGTACACATGGTGAACACTCAGTACCACCCATGTGACCTAGCCAATTTATTTCGTAGCTCTCTTGTCTACATGGTGTCCTTCACCTGGAACCACGCATGCGACCTAGCTACATATAGCCCGTAGCTCTCTTGTCTACATGGTGTACACATAGTATCACCCATGCGACCTAGCTACATCATAATGTCTTGTAGCTCTCTTGTACACATGATGTGCACTCAGCACCATACATGTGATCTAGCTACATACTATCTGTATCATCCAATCTTTCCAAAGGTTCAAACGGGATTTCTCTCTCTTTTCCAACAATTTCACTAATCAAGTAATTATCCACAAACATATTTCCAATATTATTATAAAATATCATAATACAAGTAATATTGATGTGTTACTTACATATAAACTTACATCTTATTTAATATCAAGGCAATAACATTAAATTACACATTGCCTTATTAAAAATCATATGAACTTACAATTTCCAATAATATCCATAATCATAGAAATCACATTTATGTATGATAATTCAATGCACTTCATGTACCATAGACATATTTTTAAATCAATTCATAAACTTGGCACCATAATCATTTAATTAATATAATTCAATTAATTCACTAAATTTAACTTTCAAATATAAATTACAGCATTATTGCTGTATTATTATCATACCAACTTACATACTTTCAACACCTCAGAAATTATAATAAATATATCAGTTTTACACTGAAACATGCATAAATTAATGCTTATTATACATATGAACTTACCTTGATACTAAAACGACCATTTTACCAACTTTCCCAATTTTCGATTTTTCTGTCATTCTAGGTTCAAATCTCATTTTCCGGGATCTAGAACATCATATTTTACTTATTTAATTAATGTAATTTTCAAAACAGTCCTTAACTCAAACTTTGGCAAAATTAAAATTTTGCCCCTAAACTTTTGCATATTTACACTTTTGCCCCTAGGCTCGGGAATTAAACTTCATCCCTTATTCTTATGTTTTATGACATGCTGATCACTTTTCCCTTCTATGGAAACATCAAATTCTCACTCTAACATATACTTATGACTATTAGGTATTTTTACCGATTAAGCCCTTTTACTCGTTTTCACTCAAAACCGAGTAGCATAAGTTGTCTAACATAATTTAAAACCTCATTTCTATCATAAAACAGTAAAATAAACACATTTCACCTATGGGTATTTTTCCAAATATGAACCCTAGCTTAAATTATTGCTAGAATAAGCTTAATCAAATTACCGGGATTCCAAAAACGTAAAGAACTTGAAAAACGGGGTTAGAACGGACTTACTATTGAGCTTGGAAAGCTTTAAAACCCTATCCATGGCTTCCCCCATGCTAATTTCGGCCTCCATGAAAAAGATGAGTCAATTTTGGCTTTATTTTCCTTTTTTATTTCTTTTAATTACCAAATGACCAAAATGCCCTTCCTTACTAAACTTTCAAAAATTCCATCCATGTCCAATTTTTTTCCATCACTTAGAAATTGATAAAATTTTTATTTAATACCTCCTAATTAATATTTCAAAGCAATTTCATACTAGAAACTTGTAGAATGCAAGTTTTGCAACTTATTCAATTTAGTCCCTAACTTCAAATTAAGCACTTTATGCATAGAATTTCTTCACCAAATTTTCACACAATCATGCAATCATATCATAGACCTCAAAATAATCATAAAAAAATTATTTCTATATCAGATTTTGTGGTCCCGAAACATCTGCTCCAATAGACCCAATTTTGGGTTATTACAACTCTCTCCCCTTTAGAGATTTTCGTCCTCGAAAATCTTACCGGAGTGAAGTTTAGTATCTTTCTCATAATTTCCAGCATTACTAACTAATTATTTTCAAGACGATACTTTCAGAAACACTCTATCATCAATTTGAATCCCAAGATAACTTAGTCAACTCTGATATTTCTCTAACTCTGTCCTTCACTTGTAACCATTCTCAGTCTCTGGTCATAACTATAATTATTTTATCACTGAACTCTTTGATTCCACACTTAGGAACTTAGTCAACATGATTCTCATGAATTTCCGTTATATACACCTCATCGGTAAGGGGGTGAGGTCGTACAGTCTCTAACTCGATTCTGACATATATCTATATGACACATTTTTTTCATTATCCACATATGTCATTATAATCATACTATCCACTTCAAACAATTTATTATTCATATCTGTCTTACATAAAATTTCCAATTATCTCATTTCAAACAAGTGCACTCACTCATACATTCTATGAATTTTGAATAACTTTAGTCATCACATTTACTAATTAATTTAGTCAAGCATGCAACAGCATATGTAGGCCAAACAAATATGAATAAATATATCACTATATAAACTTTCATCTCACATATTATCACATATACATATATCACGAATTCTTATTCATACCTTCCCGAGTTTAACACATCATAGCTACACTTTATTCAAATACTTCAATATTACTATTAAATGGTCAGATGTAGCTTGGTTGGAGAATACTTCATTTTAAACAAAATGGTCCTCATTAGTGTCGGGAGACATCATACTATCACATATTTGTGGCATGTATAACTAAACTCTCACACTTGCTATGTTAGTCCGAGAATCGACTAAACCTACTCTGATACCACTAAATGTAACACCCCTTACCCGTACCCGAGGTCGGGATGAGGTACGAGGCGTTACCGGACAAATATACAAACATTAAACTAAAATACGGGCCATAAAATTTCATTCATATTTCAAAACGTTCATTCACTTACACATAGTCCCTTATTTGAGTCTACGAAGCCCAAAACATACTTTAGAAAGGGTTCGGGACTAAACCGAGAACTTACGAAAATCTTGGAAATTTCATGCTTTAAGGCTCCACACATCCGTGTCCCAAAGTCGTGTTCCATACACGGATGAGACACATGGTCGTGTTTCTGCCTGTGTGAAATATACCTAGGCTATTTTCCAAGCTTTGGTCAACCTTAATCTCTTACACACTTATACAAAATCAAAAGCATATAACATGGTATTCATTTAATGATTAAATATTCTCAATTAAACCACAAACATAGCATTTGTACGTCATCATACATGTGTCTCTCATACTCATTTTACCTTGTTTATTATAGCACCACTTATACATTTATACCAAGATTATCATCTTACCAAATATCTTCAGCTTAATCATCAAGCATTCATATTCAAAACTATATCATATCTTTATAAAATACCATAATTCAGATGCGCAAAATAACATGTTTTCCTGAAACATTTCAATTCAACTCCATACCCAACAAGCATTACATTGAGACTAGTCATATTTATATACATGTCATGATACATATCATTCTCTTTCTGTTTTCTTATACACACATATCATTTATTTCATTATATCAATATTTCATATACCATAGTTTCCATGTATTCCACATATATTTATTTTTCTCCTCCTCCTCTCCATTCCACATCCTTAATGTATATAGCATTCTTGTAAGTACGATTTCACAATTTACTAATAAATGCTCACATCAAACTGTCCACATGAGTCATAGTCACTTACTTATTCATAATTTGAGTTACAGAGCTCCAAATTAAGATACATAAATTTCCCATGAAACTAGACTCACATATCTTTCCACCATAAAATTTTCATAATTTTTGGTTTAGCCAATTAGTATATTTTATTCATTAAAATTTCCCCTGTTTCACTTTCTGACAGTTCTAAGCTCTCTTTACTAAAAATTAATCATCTCACAGTACAGAACTCAGATAATGTTCTTGTTGATTTATCTTGAAAACAGACTCATTAGGGATTTTAAAAATATAAGTTTAAGCCTCTAATTATTTTTATCCAAATTGTTTTGATTTTCCAAAATCAGAATAGGGGATCACGTAATCATTCTGAACCAGTCTCACAAAAACATAAATATATCAAAATATAGAACTCCTTTTCTTGCTCTGTTTCTTTTATATGAAAATAGACGCATTAAGATTTAATTTGATATCTCATTCAGTCTCTGGTTCAATTTATACTATTTTTGGTGATTTTTCAAAATCACGTCACTACTAATGTCCAAAACAGTTTTATTGCTAATTCACTCTTTCACACTTTCTTTGTATTAACCTCATTTTAACACACATATAACAAATCATTTTCACCACATTTCATACATCACAAGGTCACCATGAAATCATCCTCATGTATAACTTACTTGTTTATAACCTTACCACATCCTGGTCACTTAATGAACACATTATTCATATAACCAAGTTCCTGCACTTATTCATCACAAAACTCACAAAGCAATACATAGAGAGTCTCCCGTTGAACACTTCGGATCAATCCTCGATACTTGGTGGTTTCAGCACATAGCTCCACCCATCATATAGTTTGGCTCTCTTGTACACATGGTGAACACTCAGTACCACCCATGTGACCTAGCCAATTTATCTCGTAGCTCTCTTGTCTACATGGTGTCCTTCACCTGGAACCACGCATGCGACCTAGCTACATATATCCCGTGGCTCTCTTGTCTACATGGTGTACACATAGTATGACCCATGCGACCTAGCTACATCATAATGTCTTGTAGCTCTCTTGTACACATAATGTGCACCCAGCACCATACATGTGACCTAGCTACATACTATCTGTATCATCCAATCTTTCCGAAGGTTCAACCGAGATTTCTCTCTCTTTTCCAACAATTTCACTAATCAAGTAATTATCCACAAACTTGTTTCCAAAATTATTATAAAATATCATAATACAAGTAATATTGATGTATTACTTACATATAAACTTACATTTCATTTAATATCAAGGCAATAACATTAAATTACACATTGCCTTATTAAAAATCATATGAACTTACAATTTCCAATAATATCCATAATCATAGAAATCACATTTATGTATGATAATTCAATGCACTTCATGTACCATAGACATATTTTTAAATCAATTCATAAACTTGGCACCATAATAATTTAATTTAACATAATTCAATTAATTCACTAAATTTAACTTTCAAATATAAATTACAGCATTATTGCTGTATTATTATCATACCAACTTACATACTTTCAACACCTCAGAAATTATAATAAGTATATCAATTTTACAGTGAAACATGCATAAATTAATGCTTATTATACATATGAACTTACCTTGATACTAAAACGACCATTTTACCAACTTTCCCAATTTTTGATTTTTCTCTCATTCTAGGTTCAAATCTCATTTTCCGGGATCTAAAACATCATATTTTACTTATTTAATTAATTTACTATTCAAAACAGTCCTTAACTCAAACTTTGGAAAAATTACAATTTTGCCCCTAAACTTTTGCATATTTAACTTTTGCCCCTAGGCTCGGGAATTAAACTTCATCCCTTATTCTTATGTTTTATGACATGCTGATCACTTTTCCCTTCTATGGCAACATCAAGTTCTCACTCTGACATATACTTATGACTATTAGGTATTTTTACCGATTAAGCCCTTTTACTCATTTTTACTCAAAACTGAGTAGCACAAGTTGTCTAACATAATTTAAAACCTCATTTCTATCATAAAACAGTAAAATAAACACATTTCACCTATGGTTATTTATCCAAATATGAACCCTAGCTTAAATTATTGCTAGAATAAGCTTAATCAAATTACCGGGATTCCAAAAACGTAAAGAACTTGAAAAACGGGGTTAGAACGGACTTACTATTGAGCTTGGAAAGCTTGAAAACCGTAGCCATGGCTTCCCCCATGCTAATTTCGACCTCCATGAAAAAGATGAGTCAATTTTGGCTTTATTTTCCCTTTTTATTTCTTTTAATTACCAAATGACCAAAATGACCAAAATGCCCTTCCTTACTAAACTTTCAAAAATTCCATTGATGTCCAATTTTTTTCCATCACTTAGAAATTGATAAAATTGCTATTTAAGACCTCCTAATTAATATTTCAAAGCAATTTCATACTAGAATCTTGTAGAATGCAAGTTTTGTAACTTATTCAATTTAGTCCCTAACTTCAAATTGAGCACTTTATGCATAGAATTTCTTCACCAAATTTTCACACAATCATGCAATCATATCATAGACCTCAAAATAATCATAAAATAATTATTTCTATATCAAATTTTGTGGTCCTGGAACCTCTGTTCCAACTAGACCCAATTTTGGGCTATTACACAACTCGCAAGATAAGGTTGCAGACCTAGCTCGCGGGGACCTAAGGAAGGTCGCAATCTCACTTCGCGTGTACCGAAGGAACTTGCAGGCAGTGCCACGTGCTCTACAAGCCACCAAGACACGTGTCCAGCAGGTACGAAGCTCACCCATCACACCAATCCCAGAAGCAGAAAAGACCAAGTGCTCTATAGACACATGTCCAGCAAGCTTGGAGTTCACAGAGAATGCTAGTATTAGGGACAAAGAATGTCAATACTGGAGGCAGTAGAGTTAAGAAAAAATAGTAGTGCCTCATCATGAGCTGTAATGTACCAGTAACATGTATAAATACCTGGATACCCATATCAATAGGGGACAAGCAAAATATTACTCAACAAAATCGACGTCACTAAATTTTCATAGAATAAAACTCAAATAAAATGTAGACATTCAAAATCTCAAGACCTTGACTTTTATCAACACAATTAAAGCTTCATTTGCTTTGAAGTCTATTTTATTATTAATAATGAAGGTTGTACTTAAAAAAATAAAGTAATCTTGGGTTACCTAATTTTCACTTTTTTCCTTTCTTTTTCATCAGCCTTTATCAAGCTTTAATCATACTTTTAATAAAATTATAATTGAGAAAATCCAACTTTTCACAAACCATATTTCACCGTTTCAAGTATAAAATTAATGTTGTGGTTGCATAAAACCTAGGAAAAAATATTATCCTATTAGAAGAGTTAATTTGTAATTGCATTATGTATTTTAAAGAAAAATTACTAATAATTCACATAAAATAGTTAAAATATTAATGATTCATGTAATTTTCGTATTAACTTTTGGATGGTACTATGTAGTAATATTATCACGTAGGATCTTTTATCTATTTCTTACAACTTTTATTCATCTTAAAAATTTCCTTACAAGCCCTTTTATATAAACCCTGAATTTTAGGCAATTTGAAAGCTCACATTCGAAGTAAAATCCACGTCAGACATCCAGGGACTGTTTCCAGGAACAGGGCTGCTTGTCTATGTTATCGTATGGAATCCACGTAAGCTGAGACATTACCACGTACACGTGTCAATAGCTAGATAGGAAAACAGCGAGCAAGGTTATATGGCTTAGCGGGACCCATAGCATTGGAACCGGTCATTCCTTGTCTTATATTTGCGAGACACTACATAAGTTTCGTTAAGGCCTTAAGTGATCACCACAAATTCCTAAGCGCCACTTGTTTTTTTGTTAATATTTATATTTTATAATTTGATAATGATTTGTTAAGTTATATCATACTCACCATATGAATTGGAGTAAAAAATATGTTTATAAAAATTTATTCAATAACTCAATCATAAATAAAATGTTAAAATACTTACAATTTAACTTTTTTTTAATATTGAGTTCAAAACCCTAAATATTTGGGTTTTTATTATTTTATTTACATTTAATATAAAAGAGTAAAACATAAATACCATTTAATATATATTTTAATAATGATTTTTAAATAATTTTATTGACACAAACTCAATCAACCACATTATATGTAGTATTATATTAATTTTTTAATGAATTATAAGAAGAGGGTAAAGCCCTAATAGCAGCATAACTAGTGCGACTTAAATCTAGACCACACTTGGGATGATGAACACCTTAATTATCAAGCTAACACACGAGTTCATTACATTAAAACTTTTAAAAGGTAAGCTTTTGAGATAAGATGATTCATTATCAACATTAAAATCTCTATGCTGACCTCCTAAAACCATATTGAAAAGTTTTTAAATATAGTGAAACTTGATTTTTTTTAATATATTCAAAGAATTTGTTCTAAAGCAATTATCTACATATAATATTAATTTGTTCTAAAACAAATATTTGTGTATGTGTATTTTATCCCAAATTATTCGTTGAGATATATATTTAATTAGTTTATTATTATTGATTTTCAAAACCGATGTTTAGTGTATTCTGGTTTACTTCTCTGTCATTTTGTTTATGAAGAATAGAGAGAGAGAGAGGGGGGGGGGAGGGAGGGGTGTGTGTTTCATAAACATCATGATTAACAAATAATTAATATCTAGGTTTAAGAGCTTTAATTTGTCTGAATATGAATATAAAAGATGAAATGGAATATGGAAATCTCAAATGAATCCAAAACAAGCAATATGCTATTTCTCTCAAGTTTGTGGGCTCAAAGCTAATTTTGCAATCTAGGGGATGATGCTCCTTTGACTTCTGCCTTCCACCTTATTAACTACATTTCATAATTTTAGATCCCACAAAATATACTTACATGATATGTAAATCAAGATCACAAATATGACAATCATTACATGACGGGTAAATGACTAAGTTTATATTAAAGAATTAATCATGTATAAAAAATTTTGAATTTATTTTTAATTTTCAACAAACCATGTAGTAAAATATGGTAATTAATGTTATAATAAGTATATGGATTTTGGAGCCAAAGCCTCCCCAAGGATTTTGTCCAATCTGATGTACTTGTTTGCATGTTTTTAAGTGAATTGTTTTGTATTAATTAGGGGTTTTTAAGTGAAGATGGGGCAATATCCGAGAAAGCAACAGCTAGCTTTTATTTGTGCTTTTGTTTTGTTTGTCTGATGTGCCTTTCTCGTTTTTTCATTTCTTCTCTTCGAATTGTGGGATCTCAAAACCACTTTTAAAATAATAGTTATTAATATAAATCATCAAGTATTGAATACACTCTTAGGTATGATGGGAAGTGATAATTATTTGAAAATTTAATAAGTTGAAAAGTGATTTTAATTTTTGATATGTCTTTTTTATTAATTTATTTGAAATCTAATTTTCTATTGAAAGTTTCTTTCCTATATATATGACAATATAATTCTCATTATAAAAGTAGGAAAGTTACTTTCCCATGTACGTTGGAAAGTTAAAAAGATATTAAAGACAAAATTAACCTTATTTTATTTTGATTTAAGGTGAAAGTAAGTTCAATTAGCATTATAAATTAAAATAATGATTTTAAAAATTATCAACTAAACTATTATTATTAAATATTTATTACTAATAAAGTTTATTGTAAAATATTAAATACATTAGTATTATTTTTATTTAATAAGAGTAAATTTATAAATTTCCATTACATTCCCAGGAAAGCATTTAATAAACCAAACGTGAAAATGCAACTTTCTAAGGATTTTAATCAATACTTTCTAATGTATACCAAACGTTGCAAAGTAACTTTCCCAGAAATCACACTCCTAGTAATTACATTTCAAAGAATCATATTCCATTGCAACCATAAAATAGAAAAGCACCAAACGCTACCTTAAGGGAGATCTAAGTTCAAATTTTGAAAATAACGTTATTGAAAGGAGTAGCCATAAACTTTGAAACGATTAATTTTATAGACTATAAAATGAAAATGAAGGATAATTCTTTACATATATGATTTTTAAAATATATACACTTGACACAAACTTATAATAATACATACTATTCCCTGAAGAATTTTCTTTTCTTCAAAATTCAAATTCCATTAAGAAATAAACCAATATTACAATAAGGCCAAGTAGAATAGGCTAACTAGAGCTTTAGCCCAAACCATTAGGAACCTTGGAATTTGACCTTAACGCCTACTAGAGTTGTAACACCTTCAACTCGATCCGATTAACCGGATTCGGATCTTGGGCATCACCACACAATTACAGACACAAGCTTAATCTACTTATACAATTTATAGATAATTACAACTTTATTAAAAATTTCAAACTAAAATACATAAGTACATTAAGTAAATACAGATACAACACGATGTAATTAAACTACAATGATATCCAAATTGAAACCCTAATTTATTATAAATACCCCAAATGAATTTCTCAGGAGTATTATAGTCTTTGAACATGCCGCCAACTTGCTCTGTACGCATAACAGCCTAATACACCACTTCTTAGGCATAGCCTTAGCATCGTCTCTCCTGGCACAGACTCATATCAATTTGCCTGTAACAAAACATAGACTCATTTGAGTTCATAAGAACTTTGTGAGGAAAACATCATTTACCTATGCCATATCTGTACATCTCAATTGGTAACTTATTTAGATGATCATATCATTTTGAACCTTCTATTCAATCACAGGCGAATAATCCCTCCATTTCTATTCTCATTTACATGTCAGGCACCATATCTTACTCAAAGCTCATTTCTTACCCATCAACATCTTCGATACGCCACTTACCTCTTTCAATATAATCTTTCATAAGTCTTCACTTGTTTTCCTTTATAAAGGTCCATAGGACCAAATTACCATTACCCTTGTATACATAATTTTAAGCCGTCGTTCCACAAACCATGTTTGATCACATGTATATAACAGGTACATTCCTTCTAATATACAGCTAGAAAATCCTTATTTAGAAAACGTTTCTTTTACATTTACCCATCACTTTTTTATTCACATTCAAATCATGGTATTGTATAGCATTTTGTCGTAGCCCATAGAGACAATGTGCCTTATTAATCTTTCTAATTACGTTCACAAGCCATGCTAAATGTGCCAAAGCAATTTAATACAAAATCTGCCAAGAATCATTGTTTAAGGTTACGACATTACGAGCCTTACTAGGATACGCCACAGGGGCATTGCTTTCAGACTTCGCTATGTACGTCGTTTGCCACGAAAGCTGTCACGTTAGAATTTGTCGTATAGGCTATTGATTCATTGTTCGCCACAAGGGCGATTCTTAAAAGTGCACCATGAAGGCGTTCCTTACGGAGTTTGCCACAAAGGCATTTATTTCATATTCCAATAAAAAGGCTTTTCTTTCATGTTATGCCACAAAGGCTTTTCTTTCCTGACATGTTTACGATATTGATTTTCCTAAACTCACATTACGGGATGTTTGCTCATCATTGTCTTGGGACACACAAAGAACCCCTTTGGGAAATCACCATTCTTTAGTTCCTTTCGAAAAATGCCATGGACTTTTCCTTTCAGAGATCATGTTTAAAGTCTCGACGGACCCTTTTAGACTCCACCATGGTGAATAGACACAGACTTACTTGAGCGACTCTTCATGTATTGACACTATTAAAACTTCACACTTTAATCCATTAGCAACACCCGACTAACTCATATCTCATCACATACATTCCATTCATGCTCATACAATCCTATTTTATGATCAGAATACTTATCACATACTTAACTTGTCAGATTTCATGTCGACTACCCATGCAAGACCTAAAAAGGAATTGTAACTGTAACACCCATACCCGTACCCCACGCAGGAGCAGAATACGAGGCATTACCTAACTCGATCTCATGCACCCAAACATTCACAAGTCGCCCAGACTCGGTCCAATTTAAAAATTATTAAATTTCTACTTTAAACCTCTTGTTATGAACATACGAGCTCCTAATCGACCATTGACAACTATTCGGAATCAACCCTGGTCCTTAAACCATCCATATAAAATTTGACTTTGAAACAAAGTACACACCCGTGTGGAAGGGCAGCACGCTCGTGTAGCCATTTCAACATGGTCGTGTGATGGCCCATGTGGCTCACACGGCCTAAGCAATACAGGGACACGCTCGTGTCCTCCACCCGTGTGGAATTAATTCTAAATACACACCTACATAGGTTTTCAAACGGCCTGGCACACGTCCGTATGCCTGGCCCGTGCCCTTCACATGGCCATGACACGCCCGTGTCCTAGCCCGTATGTAAAAACATAGACATTTTATTTCTGACGTTAGCACCCCAAAATGTCACATGGCCAAAGCACACGCCCATGTGCTAGGCCGTGTCCCTCACCCCTGCCCATGTGTTTACTATTATGCATATTGTCTTGAAATTTTTACGTGCAAGGGACACACGGCCAAACCACATGCCCATAGGGCAGACCGTGCGTCACACACGGCCTAGACACACGCCCGTATGTCTACCCGTGTGGACACTATTTACCAAGCCTATTTGCCACCCCTACTTAACACAACCTACATAATAGCAACCACAATCATGATAAGACTATCTCATGCAACCAAATCAACCACAATAGACAACATTCCATTTGTACATTTTATTCATCTATGAAAATAACATATTTGCATATAAATCAAAATGAATATTATCCATCATTTGAGGCTTAATACAAAATGAGGGATTTTTCCCAAGCCAACACATTGACAAAATTAATAATAACACAAAACATAAGTCTAAATCCCTATACATGCCATATTCAAAAATATAAATCAAACTATACTGAATACTTCTATTGATAGCGTGATCGATATCCCTGACTTCCTTTGGTCATTGAGTTAGATAGGTGGCACTATAAGGAAATGAAAAAGGAGAGGGAATAAGCATAGAGCTTAGTAAGTTGCACATAAATAAATATACAACATAACTTTACCATTCATCAACAAGTATCGTGATACAAAAGTGGCTTAAGCAAACTTACTCATCAATATTCAATACACCTCATGTAGCATATACTGAGCTCACATTTCATACATATCATATAGGTACCTGTGCCACTCACAACACGGTTATACTTCCCTTGTTAACTTGAAATCATACTTTCACCGTTAAACCATTTGGAATACTATCAGATATTCATTAAGCCTTAAACATGGGGTAATGTGCCAATGTTATGTCCCAGACATGGTCTTACACAGGTTCTAGTGTATCTATGCCGATGCCATGTCTCAAACATGGTCTTATACTGACACATCTCGTAACCGATGCATGTCCCAGACATGTCTTACACTAACTTACGTCTCGAGGACAATGCATGTCCCAGACATGTCTTACACTAGCACTTGTCTCAATGCCGATGCCATGTCCCAGACATGGTCTTACACTGGCTCTCATGATATGACCGATGCATGTCCCAGACATGTCTTGCACTAGCTCACAGTAATATCTGATTTATTTCCTAGGTTCAAACGGGAACTCTACTATCTCTATTACCATCATGCTTTCTCAATTCCACAATCAAGCAATTCATGCTATATTAAATTCAAGTACAATTCAACACATACATTAACATTGTAGTTGTATTATTTACATACAACTTACCTCGGATTACAAAATGTGATGACTAGTCAATTTAGTCGATTTGCTTGGCTTTCCCCTAGTCTAGTTTCGGATTTGGTATTTCTTGATCTATAATAACAAAATGCACTTATTTAGTCACTTTATCAATCTAGGCACTCTACAATTCATAATTGGTCAAAATGACCAATTTGCCCCTAGATTTTTGTAAAATAACCATTTTACCCCTAAGCCCAAAAATTGATTTTTATCGAATTTCTTCATATCTTAAGCCTAGTTGAACCCTTTTTACTCTTATAGCAACTGCAAATTCCTACTATTTCACATACTTAACATCTATTTTACAACTCATGCAAAATAGTCCTTTTAGGTGTTTTCATGCTAACACCTTTCACAAAAGTTGTTCATAACACACCAAAGACTTATTTTCTTCCATAAAAACTCAGAAAACATTACAAACCCTTTCATGGAAAAATTCTACACTCTTGATCATTTTGCAAAATAGTGTCTTCATTAGAAAGCTCATGCTTCAAGGGTCTCAAAAGTACAAAAATGTTCAAGAAAAGCCATTAAAATCACTTACTTGTGAAGGCTTAAAGTTGCTGAAATTTTTAAAGCTCCAAGAACCCTTATTTTGTTGAAAACTTCGGTGGTAGAGAAGAAGATGAGAAGGTGATATCATGTTTCTCTTATTTTATTTCTATTTTAATCAATTTAGCCACCAAACCTACTAAATTTAGACTTCTTTTACCAAGTTTGTCTCCTATGGCCTGCCGTGCCTCCTTAAAGGGTCTAATTTCCCTTTAAAGACCGTCAATTTAGGTTCTCTAGCTATTTGGCACTTTCAACTATCAAAATAGGACTTTTGCATTTTATGCGATTTAGTCCTTTTTCACAATTGGGCTCACAAACGTCACAATTAACTCACCAAATTTTTCATGCACTCTTAAAAATATGCTATAACATCTAAATAATTATAAAATAATTTATTCAACTGCAGATTTATGGTCCTGATACCACTATTCTGACTAGGCCCTAAATCGAATTGTTACAATTCTCCCCTCTTAGGGACTTTCGTCCTTGAAAATCTTACTGGAAAATAAGTTTGGGTAGTGATCACTCATAGTTTCTTCAAGTTCCCATGTGGCTTCCTCGACTTCATGTCTCTGCCACAAAATTTTCACGAGCGCTATGCTCTTATTTCTCAACTGTTTGACTTTCCGAGCTAAAATTTTGACTAGCTCTTCGCCATAAGTCATGTCCGGATGAATCTCAACCTCTTTCGGCTCAATCACGTGTGAAGGGTCTGATCTATATCGTCATAGCATGGATACATGAAACATGTCGTGAGTCTTTTCCAACTCTGGTGGCAAAACCAATCGATAGGCAAACGGTCATACTCTTTCAATAACCTCATAAGGTCCTATGAAACGAGGACTCAACTTGCCTCTTCTACCAAATCTAAGGACTTTCCTCCATGGGGATACTTTCAAAAATACCTTATTGCCGACTTGAAACTCAATTTCTTTTCGTTTCATATCCGCGTAGGATTTCTGTCTATCCGAGGCGGCCTTCAAGTAGTCACGAATCATTTTAACTTTCTTTTCAGTCTCTTTGACTAAATCGACCCCATGAATCTGACTCTCTCTGAGCTCAGTCCAATATAAGGGCGTTCGACACTTTCGCCCATACAAAGCCTCATAAGGCGTCATTTTCAGACTTGTCTGATAACTGTTGTTGTAGGCGAATTCAACCAATGGCAAGTACCTTTCTCAACTTCCTTGAAACTCAAGAATACAACACTGCAACATGTCTTCTAAAATCTGCATCACTCTTTTCCACTGGTCGTCGGTTTGCAGGTGAAATGCTGTGCTAAAACTTAACTTTGTTCCCAATGCCTCTTGTAGCTTTTTCCAAAACCTTGAGGTAAATCTCGGGTTTCTATCCGAAATGATCGACAAAGGCACTCCATGTAGCCTCACAATCTTAGAAACGTACAGGTCGGCCAGTTTCTCGAGAGAGTAATCGATACACACCGGTATAAAACGTGCCAACTTTGTTAGCCTATCCACAACAACCCAAACAGCATCATTTTTTTTCGGGGTTACTGGAAACCCGTCACAAAATCCAGAGTGATCCTATTCCACTTCCGCTCGAGGACCATGATAGGCTGAAGTAGACTTGAAGGTACTTGGTGTTCAGCCTTCACCTGATGACACACAAGACACTTGGAAACGAACTATGAAATATCTCTTTTCATCCTCGACCACCAATATATTTTCTTCAAGTCGTTATACATTTTCACACTACCCAGGTGGACGGACAAACTGTAACAGCCTAATTTTCAGTGGTGTCGGAACAGTGATTCGATATCACTAAATCCGACAAA
This sequence comes from Gossypium hirsutum, assembly GCF_007990345.1. Classification (NCBI taxonomy): domain Eukaryota; kingdom Viridiplantae; phylum Streptophyta; class Magnoliopsida; order Malvales; family Malvaceae; genus Gossypium; species Gossypium hirsutum. Next base: position 47,458,210 of record NC_053425.1, on the reverse strand, counting down.
TGAGTAAGAAATATTATTAATTTAGTGAGTATAAGTTAAATGTGAAGTTAGGAAAAATTTTGAAATAGTGAATAGTGTACTAAAAATAAATACTAAAATAATTAGAATCGAAAATGAGGTATCGAGACCTTGAGAATTTTAAATCGAGCCATAAATATTTTTATAAATATTTATGGAGTGTTAATAAGTTAGTATTAAAGTTTCGTCAAGAAATTTTAAAGTTCTGATAGTTAATTGAACAAAAAGGACTAAATTGTATCAAATACAAAATTATGGGAAATGATTAAATAACTTAAATGATAAAAGAAAGAGGGTTTAAAAGGCAAATAGACCCAAGGTCTATTTGGGCTGGATGGCAAGAGCATGAAATCAGCAAGAAAATAAGGAGAATTAAGGGCAAAATTGGAAAATTGCAAAATTTACTTAATAAAACTAAGACTAAAGTGGAATTATCTAGATTTATCTTTATTTTTCTGCATTCTCATCAGCAAAAACGCCATGGAAGAGTTCCCTTAAGTTTTTTTTCATATTTTTACTTCAATTAAGTTAAATTCTTGATTATTTCTTGAAATTTTTGTGTTTTTATGACTTTTACAACTAGGTCCACTTGTTGAATTCATTAGTTTTTGATTCTATGAAAGAAATTGAAAGTTGCTATGAATATGTGTTGGAAGTATATGATGATTTGGCATGGAATTAGAGCTTCAAATTGTTTATATGCTGATTTTTTTGAAAGAATTGAATAGAAAGTGAATGTTTGGGACCTAATTGTAAAAGAGTTTGAAGTTAGAGTTTTATGTGGAAATTATGAATTTCTGTGACAGCCCAAAATTTACCCTAGTCGGGAAGTGGTTTCAGGACCGCTAAACCGAGTCATAAAAATAATTAGCTATCATATTTTATGCTTATTATATGTATACATGCATGTGTGAAAATTTCATATTTGAATTTTTGTTTAAATTGTAGGTGAATTTTAGTAAATAGGACTTATGTGAGAAAATTTTGAAATGTGATAGGTCAAAGCATAAGGATCTATTAGTGCATGAAATAAAAAGGGGGGACTTGCATGTCAATTTCCCCTCCCCCCCTAAATAGTAGTGGCCGGCCATGACAAGGTGGATAGACAAATTGTGATGGGTAAAACATATTATGAAAAGTTTATGACAACATGTTGTGTTAAGAACAATAAAATATGAGGGGAGTGGGAGGAGAAACCAAAGTTGTTTCATCCTTGCTCCCCCATTTTGCCGAAACTAGAAGAAAAAAAAGGGCTTCATCCTCTTTGTTCTTCTTGACCGAAAAATCAAAGGAAGAAGAAAGAGTTCTCTTACTTTATGTTCGGTTTGGATGAGGATTAAGAAGAGGTAAGTACCTTGAAATTCTTGGAAAATTTTGTATAAAGAAGGTGGTTAGTTCAAGTTCTAATCATTCCATGGCTTAAGTTTTGATTGTTAGGAGGTTTGATATTTGGCCAAGTAGTTTGAAGCTCTTAGCACATATATTTTTTTTCTTCTTTCTTGAAGGTTGAAATTTGGGTTGTTATTAAGGAGGTGCCGAATGTGGTCCTTGAAGGGCCTTGAGGAACAATATATGTGGCTTGGGTTATAACATTCGGCCATGGTAGTTTGAGGATTAAGGATTTTATTTCTTGTTAAAATTGGATGAATCTTAGTGTGTGAGTGTTTGAACTAACTAAGGATCAAATAGATGCATGGGTACAAAGTAGGAAGAATCGGCTACTATGGTTGATACTAATGCCGAATGTGAAAATGTTATATTAAATAATGTATGTGATTTGAGTTAATAATATGAAAAGAATATTTAGATGTATTATAATTGATTAAGTATTAAATCAAAAGTTGCTAAAATTGCCATTTCTTTAGCCGAATATGTGTTTGATCAATGAAGAATTTGTTGAAGAATATAGGTGAACTTGGTAAGAGTATTCGGCTTAGATAAATGATATAAAGATTTTAGAAATTATTTTGGTTAGGTGTATGTATGATTAAGTATATTCGACAATATACTTAAAGTGAGTACATGATATTATATTATAATTATTGAGCTTAAGTATATGGATATGTGTATATGTGGTCATATAATGACATTTTGGTTTGAAAATTTAATGATATGTGATTGCCGAATGTGATTAATAAATTCATATTATTGGTTTAAATATTGAATACTCCTATTTGTATTCTTTAAGCTCAAGAGCAAAGGGGAACTAAATCCGATAAAGGGAAGGAAAAAGTAATTGAATAGCCATTAAAGTTGTTCGACAACATCCAAGGTAAGTCTTCGAGTAATGACCCTACTTGAATTATATTGAAATGATTAGTCATACTATGACGGATAGCCGAATGTGCATAGAGACTATGTTATAAAGCCAATTGAAATCATGCTCTTTGTGTGTGGCTATTGAGCCGAAATTGGAAAGGTTAAATAAATGCTTTGTGTTTGAGCCTTAGTAACGAAAATGAAATATGGATATGTCATGATTGTTGATGTATGTGTGCATGAGCATTTGAATGATATCCGGGCTAAGTCCCGAAGGCAATTGTGCTAGTGATTTTATCCGGGCTAAGACCCGAAGGCATTTGTGCGAGTTGCTATACCCAGGTTAAGACCCGAAGGCAATTGTGCTAGTGATTTTATCCGGGCTAAGACCCGAAGGCATTTGTGCGAGTTGCTATACCCGGGTTAAGACCCGAAGGCAATTGTGCTAGTGATTTTATCCGGGCTAAGACCGAAGGCATTTGTGCGAGTTGATATATCCGGGCTAAGACCCGAAGGCATTTGTGCTTGTGGTTATATCCGGCTAAATTCCGAAGAAACTTGGGTTCGAAGGTGAGCGTGTTGTGCTGTAATAAATTCAATTAAAACGCTCGAATAACCCAAACGATAAGGTATGTGTTCGTATGCATCGGAAAAGTCGATTCGTTTTTAATAGTATTCGTTCAATCGACTAACGAACTTTCGACTTTTAGATAGGTTAATACCTTGTGTGTATATGTTGATGAAGTGTGAAGTAAGTATGTGTATGAGAATGTGTATTAATAAAGTGATCCATTTAGCTATGTGAATGTAATATTTTAGTCAAAGCCGATTTCATTACTTGAAACTTACTAAGCTTTAAAATGCTTACCCCGTTGCTTTGGCTCTCTGTTTTATAGATTTTGTTCGTCGGATATCGGATTCGGGATCATCGAAGTCGAAGTCATCCACACTATCAAAGCCCTTTTGGTACTCTTTTAGTTGAACTCTGGATATGGCATGTATAGGACTACTCGTTTGTTGTGGGTCATGGACCCTTTGGACTTGTATAATTTTGGTTAGCCATGCGAAAATGGCTTAAATATGTTTGAGTATAATGTTATAATCATTTGGTATGGATATGGTTATTGAGAGGTGTGGATATGCTTAACAAGGATTGGCCATGGGAATGGTTAATCACTATCATAAATTGTGCTATTTATGCTAAAAGGGCTAGTTGAATCATGGAAACTATGAAATAGGTAAAGTCTACCTTAAAGGCAGATGCTGACAGCAGCAGTGATGTAGATTTGGAAAATCACTAAAAATAGTAGGAATGGAATTAAACAGTGAATAAATTATGTAAACGAACCTTGATGAATCTATTTTCATAGGAAAGTAACGAAACGATCATATGGACAGTATGTTAAGAGATATTCAGGTTCTCGTGAGATAGGGCCAGAACGGTTTCTGGATTCCCTGTTTCGACTTTGGAAATTCATTATAAATTAATCAGAGATAATTAGGAGTCATGCCATATATTTATAGATTCCTCTTTGAGTCTAGTTTCTATAGAAACAAACGACATCAATATTGAAGCCCTGTACAGGGAGATATCCAAGTCGTAATGCGCAAAGGTCAGTGTAGTTGATCCCTGTAACATGGGAGACTTTGACTAATAAACTGTACTAATTGGCCCAACCAAAAATTCTAGAAAAAAATATGTAGATGGGCATATGAGTCTAGTTTCAGGGAAAATTTACGGAACTGGATTCCGAGTTTCTGAACTCAAGATAAAATTTTTAAAGCGACTAGTACGCAGATTGGCAGTGTCTGGGAAATTTTTTTATAAGTGGTTTAAAGTCTGTTAACACCTCGTGTTCGACTCCGGTGATGGTCTCGGGTTCGGGGTGTTACAATTTCAATAGTTATAAAATAACCTATAATGTCTAGGAAAAGTATTAATTGAGAAAATTATCTTAATTGAGGGGTTAATTGAGCAAGGACTGAATTGTATGAATTGTGAAATTTGGGGAAAATGGAAATCAACATTTTGCACTAAAACTATTTTGGACAGCAGCAGTAGTCTAACTTTGAAAAATCACCAAAAATTTTAGAAATATAATTAGAGGATGAATAAAATATGAAATTAAATCTTATTGAGTCTAGTTTCTTATAGAAGAAATGATGTAAGCAATGGAATTGTAAATCATGAGATATGATGAATTTTGTGAGACAATGTCAGAATGATTTCGGGTTCCCCTGTACTGACTTTGTAAAATCATAAAAAATTTCATAAAAATAATTATGGGATTAAATTTATATTTTTAGAATCCTCAATGAGTCTATTTTCAATAGAAACAAGCAAGGACATCATTCGAATCCTGTACGAGAAGATAGTTAATTTTTAGTGAAGAAGGGTCAGAACTGTTAGACAGCAGAACAGGGGAGACTTCAATGAATAAACTATATTAATTGGCCCAACCAAAAATTATGAAATTTTTATGGTAAGAATACATATGAGTCTAGTTTCTTGGAAAATTTATGGATCTTAATTTGGAGTTCTGTAGCTCAAGATAAAAATAATTTAGTGACTATGACATAGATGGGTAGCTTGAATATTCACATAAGTAGATAGTGAAAATTATGGATAATGTTACGTACAAGTGTGTTGTTTATACTAAGGATGTGGTTGGAGAGGAGGAGGAGGAAAAATATACATATATATATAAATGACTCGTGTATAAATTGATCACATGCCCGATTATAATCGATAAGTGTTGAATTAGAAATGATATAATGATTTATTTGGAATATTTATTATGAAATTATGATTATCATTATGATACAAAAATTGAACTTGTGAGTTTATATGGCTAAAATTTTAGTGATTATTTGTTAATTTTATGAATTTCATGATGTGTTATTTCATATGTATTGATGATAAAATCGTTAATAATGTAAAAGCATGAAAATTGAATAAATGATCAAATTGAGCATTTCAGTTTAGTGACAAGATGAATTGAAGGAAAAGACCATGGTTGGACCATGGCAACAAGTGATAAGTGATAGCTTCGGCTACACTTATCTGATCAAGGAAAAGTGAAAGTGATAAGTGATAGCTTTGGCTACACTTATCTAATCAATGACAAATGACAAGTGAAAAGTGGTAGCTTCGGCTACCTGATCAGTGAAAAGTGGTAGCTCCGGCTACCTGATCACTGAAAAGTGGTAGTACCGGCTACCTGATCAATGAATAGTGGTAGCTTCGGCTACAAGTGACAAGTGTTTTCCGTACAAGACCATATCTGGGATATGGCATCGGTATGATATATGCTACTGTATAAGACCATATCTGGGATATGGCATCAGTGAGATATGTGATTCGTGTAAGACCATTTGAATTCATTGAGTGTAATATCCGTATGAATTTGTATTTCAAGTACCATATCATGAAAATGTACTTGAAATACATTGGTATGTCTTGTATATACTATTTGAATTCATAAATGTAGAAAGTAAATGTATGTGGAAATATGAGATGATGATATCTGTACATGGAATTTATTGATGAATATGTACATCCAAATTTATATGATAGATTTTAGTGAACATTGAAATTGGGCTCAATAAGTGATTTGGCAATTTAAATCGTGATTGGTAAGAAGAGTTAATGAATTGCATATTTATGAATTGTTACACGTATTTGTCTGAAATACGAGGAAGTGATGGTAATTGATACATGGAAATATGAAACTATGATATATACAAAAACATGGAATATGTTTGATAAATGTGTTTATTCATAATTATGGAATTATGTACCTCATGTGTGCTATTTGCATAAAGATGATATTTCAAATACTTTGGTGAATAAAGCTTAAATATGAAATAGTATGAAATCGAAACAAATTGTTATGAAAATGTATTTAAATTATCTGAAGTGTTTCGTGCTTCTCGATAATGCCTCGTACTCTATTCCGGCGACGGATACGGGTAGGGGGTGTTACACAAACACCCGCTATGTGCCTCATCTAAAATCTTTCGGATCAATTCATTGTTCTTAGGTACACAAACTCTATCTTTAAACATCAAACACCCATCGACACCAACACGAAACTCGGATTTATTTTTCGTCTCACACTGAGCTATCTTAGCTTGCAACTCTTTATCACTTTTCTGAGCTTCAAAGATCTCTTGTAGAAATGTCGATCTAGCTCTCAACTCTACTAGGACCCAACCATCGCTAAACATAGACAACTGAGTATTCATGGCTCTCAAGGCAAACAATGACTTTCGGCTTAGAGCATCGGCAACTACATTCGTATTTCCCGAATGGTAGTCGATAATCAGCTCATAATCTTTTATTAGTTCTAACCACCGTCGTTGCTGTAAATTTAAATCCTTTGAGTCATCAAGTACTTAATACTTTTGTGATCGGTGAATACTCAGCATTTCTCTCCATACAAATGATGTTTCCAAATCTTCAACGTGAACACGATGGCGGCCAACTCTAAATCGTGTGTCGGGTAGTTTTTCTCATGAGGCTTTAGTTGTCTCGAAGCGTAAGCTATGACCTTACCTTCTTGCATAAGCACACACCCCAAACCATTCAAGGAGGCATCGCTATATATCACAAACTCCTTGCCCGACTCTAGTTACACTAACAATAGGGCATCGGTCAGTAAAGTCTTTAATTGCTCGAAACCCTGTTGGCACTTTTCTGTCTATTCAAACTTGACATCTTTTTGCAGCAGTCGTGTTATCGGGGTAGCTATCATAGAGAATCTGTTTACCAACCGCCTATAGTATCCGGCCAAACCCAAAAAGCTCCAGACTTCTGTCACATTCTTCAGCGGTTTCCATTCAACAATAGCCGAGATTTTGCTTGGGTCAACTCTAATCCCGTTACCTAGAAATCCAACCTCCTTAAGCCAAAATTCACTCTTACTGAACTTGGCGTACAATTATTTATCTCTCAGGGTCTGTAATACAGTCCTTAAATCCTTCGCGTGCTCACTTTCATCACACAAGTAAACCAGTATGTTGTCGATAAAGACCACCACGAACTTATCCTAGTAAGGCCGAAAAATACGGTTCATCAAATCCATAAATACAGCTAAAGCATTAGTCAAACCAAAGGGTATGACAAGGAACTCATAATGACTGTATCTTGTCCGAAACGCGGTCTTCGGTACATCTTGCTCTTTCACCCTTAGCTGGTAGTATCCTGACCTCAAGTCAATCTTGGAAAATATAGTGGCTCCCTTTAATTGATCAAACAGGTCACCGATCCTTGGTAAAAGATACTTGTTCTTTACTGTTATCTTGTTGAGTTGTCTATAGTCGATACATAACCTCATCGACCTATCTTTTTTTTCACAAAGTACACCGGAGCACCGAACCGGGAAAAGCTCAGTCTCGCAAAGCCCTTTTCAGTTAACTCTTGTAGTTTAACTTTCATCTCCTTTAACTCCGTAGGAGCTATTCTATACGGAGCAATCGAGATGGGTGCCGTACCGGTTACCAACTCGATTCCAAAGTCAGCTTCCCTCACTGGAGGTAATCCTGGTAATTCCTCCGGAAACAAGTTTGTAAACTCATAGACCACTGGTACTGATTCTATCTTCAATTCAGACACTTGAGTATTAAGCACAAAAGCGAGATAAGCCTCATATCCTTTCCTTAAATACTTCTCGGCAGTCAAAAATGATATTATCAAGGGTAAATTATTCAATTCATCTGGCCCAACCCGAAGAATATTCTCGTCTTCACATTTCAACTCAATAACTTTTCTCCCACAATCCACTACAACACCATGAAAAGTCAACCAATTCATCCCAAGGATTACATCAAATTCATTAAACGGCAATAATATCAGGTTGGCTGAAAAACAATGACCCCTAATTGTCAAAGGACAATTTCTACACACTTGGTCCATTAATACATATCTGCCTAAAGGGTTGGACACTTTTATTACAAACTCAGTAGACTCTACTATTATGTTCATACGAGGTATCAAATCCATACAAATATAAGAGTGGGTAGACCCCGGGTCAATTAAAGCCATAAAAGATATTTTATTGATAGAAAAGGTACCCGTGATCACGTCAGGAGACTCTGCCTCTTCACGGGCACAAATAGCGTAAGTCTTTGCAGGCGCTCTACCCTCAGACCTTACTGCAGCATCTCTTGGCGCACCTCTACTAGTAGCCCCACTTCTAGAGTTCTTTTGTGGTCTACCCCTCAATGGAGCACTACTCACCTTCGCTTTTTGCTTTTTCTCCCTCTCTTCCATTTTGGGACAGTCTCTGATGAAGTATTCTAATGATCCACACTTAAAACAACCCATTTCATTCCCCCGGCACTTGTCGAAGTGACGCCTACCATATTGCGAACATTTTGGCCTATTTGGCTAAACACTACTGACGCTCGTGACAGAAGGGGTCTAGGCTCTAGAAATTGTGTTTTGCCAGTTCTTGTTTCTATTGGAAAACCCCACTGAAGCGTTCGATTGAGTAGAGAATTCCTTAGACTTCTTAAACGAGGACTAATACAATTTCTCTATTTGTCTTTTTTTTAAATCTCGCGTCCAATAGCTGCCTTTCTCCTCTCTTTAACCAATTCTTTTGCCTTGCATGCTCTCTCAACAAGCACTACAAATTCTCTTAGCTCTAAAATGCCAACAAATACTCAGATATCCTCATTTAGACCATCCTCAAACCTTTTACACATGGTGGCTTCTGTAGACACGCACTCCCGCGCATACTTACTGAGCCTCACAAATTCACGCTCATATTCTGTCACCGACATTCAGCCTTGCTTTAGCTCTAGGAATTCCTTCCTCTTCTGATCTATAAACCTCTGGCTAATATACTTCTTTCGAAACTCTTCCTAGAAAAATTCTCAAGTTACTTTCTCTTTCGGTACTACAGATACGAGAGTGTTCCACCATTAGTAGGCCAAATCTCGCAAAAGCAATACAACATATTTCACGCACTCCTCAGGCGTGCACAACAGTTCATCAAACACCCTGATGGTATTCTCTAACCAAAACTCTACTTTCTCCGGGTCGTCATCTAAGTTAGTCCGGAATTCCTCGGCCCTTTGCTTCCTAATCTTATCTACCGGAGGCTTCTCCCTCATGATCAAGTCAGCGCCTTGCGGAGTTACCGGGGCATACTGAGGGATCAGAAAAGAAGAGAGTGGTGGAGTGTTCGGATTCGTACGAATGAACTTTATATACCAAGTATCCATCATTCGAAGGTAAGCTTCTCTAGCCCCTCCGTCTTGGCCCATAGTCACGGGCTCACTCTCAACTGGCATGGTCCCTTCAGTAGGAGCCTGCGCATTACTCTTAACGTCATCTACCTTGGCTCTATCAGGATCTATTTACTATATAAAATAATACAGTTTACAATCGTCAGAAGTCATCACACTATCAATATACAATTATGGCATGTAGAGCTAAACTCATACTCTCGCTAGGTTAGTCCTAGAACCGACTAAACGATAACTCTGATACCACTAGATGTAACACCCCATACCCGTAACCTACACTGGAGCAGAATACGAGGCATTACCTAACTCGACCTCATGCACCCAAATGTTTACAAGTCGCCCAGACTCGATCCATTTTAAAACTTTTTCAATTTCTACTTTAAACCACTTGTTATGGACATACGAGCTCCTAATTAACTATTGAGATCTATTCAGAATCAAAATGGGTCCTTAAACCATCCATAGAAAATTTGACTTTGAAACAAGGCACATGCCCGTGTGGAAGGGCAACACGCTCGTGTGGCCATTTCGAAATGGTCGTGTGATGGCCAATGTGGATCACACGGTCTAAGGAATACAGTGACACGCCCGTGTCCTCTACTCATGTGGAATTAATTCTAAATACACACCTACATGGGTTTTCACACAGCCTGGCACACACCCGTGCGCATGGCCCGTGTCCTTCACACGACCATGACACTCTCATGTCCTAGTCCGTGTTCAAAAACATGGACATTATGTTTCTGATGTCAGCATCCCCAAAATTTCACACGGCCAAAGTATACGCCCGTGTGCTAGACCGTACCCCTCACACAGTTGAGACACACGACCGTGTCTCTGCCCGTGTGTTTACTATCATAAATACTGTCTTGAAATTTTTACGTGCAGGGGACACATGGTCGGAACACACACCCATAGGGCAGACTGTGCGTCACACACAGCCTAGACACACGCCCGTGTGTGTACTCATGTGGACAATATAAGGCTATTTACCAAGCTTATTTGCCACCCTTACTTAACACAACCTACATAATAGCAACCACAATCATGATAAGACTATCTCATGCAACCAAATCAGCCACAACTGACAACATTCCATTTGTGCATTTTATTCATCTATGAAAATAACATCTTTGCATATAAATCAAAATGAATATTAGCCATCATGTGAGGTTTAATACAAAATGAGGGATTTATCCCAAGCCAACACATTGACCAAATTAATAATAACACAAAACACAAGTCTAAATCCCTATAAATGTCATATTCAAAAATATAAATCAAACTATATCGAATACTTCGATTGATAGTGTGATTGATATCTCTGACTTTCTTTGGTCATTGAGTTAGATAGGCGGCACTCTAAGGAAATGAAAAATGAGAGGGAGTAAGCATAAAGCTTAGTAAGTTGCATATAAATAAATATACAACATAACTTTACCACACCCTTACTTAACACAACCTACATAATAGCAACCACAATCATGATAAGACTATCTCATGCAATCAAATCAGCCACAACTAACAACATTTCATTTGTGCATTTTCTTCATCTATGAAAATAACATCTTTACATATAAATCAAAATGAATATTAGCCATCATGTGAGGCTTAATACAAAATGAGGGATTTATCCCAAGCCAACACATTGACCAAATTAATAATAACACAAAACACAAGTCTAAATCCCTATACATGTCATATTCAAAAATATAAATCAAACTATATCGAATACTTCGATTGATAATGTGATCGATATCTCTGACTTTCTTTGGTCATTGAGTTAGATAGGCGGCACTCTAAGGAAATGAAAAATGAGAGGGAGTAAGCATAAAGCTTAGTAAGTTGCACATAAATAAATATACAACATAACTTTACCATTCATCAACAAGAATCATGATACAAAAATGGCTTAAGCAAACTTACTCATCAATATTCAATACACCTAATGTAGCATATATTGAGCTCACATTTCATGCATACCATATAGGCACCTGTGCCACTCACAACACGATTATACTTCCCTTGTTAACTTGAAATCATACTTTCACCGTTGAACCATTTGGAACACTATTAGATATTCATTAAGCCTTAAACATAGGGTAAGGTGTCGATTCCATGTCCCAGACATGGTCGTACACTGACACATCTCGTAGCCCATGCATGTCCCAGACATGTCTTACACTGACTTACGTCTCAAGGCCGATACATGTCCTAGACATGTCTTACACTAGCACTCGTCTCAATGCCGATGCCATGTCCCAGACATGGTCTTACACTGGCTTTTATGATGTGGCCGGTGCATGTCCCAGACATGTCTTACACTAGCTCACAATAACCCATAAGTTATGGTATGAATATTCGATTTATTTCCTAGATTTAAACGGGAACTCTACTATCTCTATTACCATCATGCTTTCTCAATTCCACAATCAAGCAATTCATGCTATATTAAATTCAAGTACAATTCAACACATACATTAACATTGTAGTTGTATTATTTACATACAACTTACCTTATATTACAAAATGTGGCGACTAGTTGATTTAGTCGATTTGCTTGGCTTTCCCCCGGTCTAGGTTTGGATTTGGTATTTCTTGATCTATAATAAAAAAAATGCACTTATTTAGTTACTTTATCAATCTATGCACTCTACAATTCATAATTGGGCAAAATGATCAATTTGCCCCTAGACTTTTGTAAAATGACCATTTTACCCCTAAGTTCGAAAATTGATTTTTATCAAATTTCTTCATATCTTAAGCCTAGACGAACCCTTTTTACTCTTATAGCAACTCCAAATTCCTAATATTTCCCATACTTAACATCTATTTTACAACTCATGTAAAATAGTCATTTTAGGTGTTTTCATGCTAACACATTTCACAAAAGTTGTTCATAACACACCCAAGACTTATTTTCTTCCATAAAAACTCAGAAAACATTACAAACCCTTTCATAGAAAAATCCTACACTTTTGATCATTTAGCAAAATAGTACCCTCATTAGAAAACTCATGCTTCAAGGGTCTCAAAAGTACAAAAATATTCAAGAAAAGCCATTAAAATCACTTACTTGTGAAGGCTTAAAGTTGCTGAAATTTTTAAAGCTCCAAGAACCCTTATTTTGCTAAAAATTTTGGTGGTAGAGAAGAAGATGAGAAGGTGATATCATCTTTCTCTTATTTTATTTCTATTTTAATCAATTTAGCCACCAAACCCACCAAATTTAGACTTTTTTTACCAAGTTTGTCTCCTATGGCCGGACATGCCTCCTTAAAGGGGCTAATTACCCTTTAAATACCCTCAATTTAGGTTCTCTAGCTATTTGGCACTTTTAACTATCAAAATAAGATTTTTGCATTTTATGTGATTTAGTCCTTTTTTCACAATTGGGCTCACAAACGTCACAATTAACTCACCAAATTTTTCATGCACTTTTAAGAATATGCTATAACATCTAAATAATTATAAAATAATTTATCCGACTTTGGATTTGTGGTCTCGAGACCACTATTTCAACTAGGCCCTAAATCGGGCTGTTACAGCAACAACCACTTCTTATATATCAGAAGAACACTATTAAAACTCATTCGTAACTTTTAACATCATCACAAACCCAAATAACCCTTACACTAAGCATTAATTCGTCATCTTACTATTCATACATTCTTACAGGCCTACTATTCCATAGCATAACATGTAGAGTCATAAAACTTACCTTGACATAGAGCAATCACTTATAAAATTCGGGATCTCAACTTTAGCTTAGAGAAATACCTTCGGTTCCTCAATAACCTTGTCTTAGAAGAAAGAATAAGAGAATTCCCCTTACCTAAATTTCAATATCTATTATTATTATAATCTAGGTTCTTATTGGAACTTGATAAATGTCACATAATTATTGAATTGTCTTATCAAAAGTCTACAACTTCCAAGAAACCTAATTGAGTATTCTCTTATCTTTTAACTATTCTGGTTCACAATCAGTTGGTTCCTAACCAGCTTACCTTGCAACTTAACTTGCATAATGCCAAAATTAAAGGGTGCACTATCCCTGACGTGAACTCATATGCTCGGTATCAATTTTACTTGGTCGCTAATCTTATTCCAACTAACATAGCCACTTACAAGAAATCTTTATTGACTTAACCATAAAATTGTACACGTCCACTCTATAAGCTGAAAGATGCACTTGGGTGAAGCCTACTCTGCCAATCATACTACCTTAGAGCTATTCGCCAAACCTTGTATCCGCCATATTCGTGATGTTACAAGAGTTATACATGGGTCGGGTTCAGGTTGGACCCTAACAAAATTTTAGGCCAGATTGATAGGCGTAGGCCCGAGCCAGCCCAAAAAAATGGGCCTAAATTTTTTCTCAAGTTCGATCCAAATAAAAATGCTAAAACCCGGGCTTGGCCCGTCTGTATTAATTTTTTAAATTTAATTTTTATATAAAAAATTAAAAAAATATAATACACCATATACACTAAAAATATTAAAATAAATGTTTCCTAGCAAATTGAAAATAAATTTAAGAAAGTTTGTATACTTAAATAACACTAAGATAAATGCAACTTAACAAGTAAATGCCTCTAAAATAGTAGTAAAATTAACGATAAAACTAGTGTTATATAATATTCAAACATTAACAACACAATAATAGCAACATAATAGTGAAATGGTGGCAAAAGGTGGGAAAATAGCAGCAAAACAGTAAGCGGTTTTTAATTGTAAATACGGACCAAGGCCGGGCCAAAAACCTTACCCAAGGCTCGACCCATTTTCTAAACAGACCTTTTTTTTTTACCTTAGCCCATTTTTTGATCTTATATTTTTACCCAGAACATCTTATTTTTTGAGTAGGTCAAGTCAGGTGTCCGACCCCATGAACAACTCTAGCGCCTACCACCAATAGGAGGAGGGGAGAGAGAGAGAGAGCACCAAGTAACATAAGGCTAGGCAACATCATTGCACCTTCAACATGTACACCTTGAGTATGGGATGCCATGTCGGATGTCGCAATCAGGCTCTAAACAAAGTGTCAAAAGCCACCATGAACCCTCACATGAAAAATGAAGAAAACCTAAGGACGCCGGTATTAATCTAGCTATTAGACTCATAGAGCTTTAAGAGTTGACATCGATAGAAACACAGTAGAAAAGAAACCTAACAAGCATAAAAGGAAACAAGGGGCCAAATTAGAAAAAAAAGAAAAACCCTCATGAATAATGTTTGAAAATTGATGGATAATTAGTATTCTGACATTTGAATGTTTGATGATATTTTTTTCCCTTATAGTGAAAATTTATCTTGAAAAATGGCATAATAGCTTATTTGAAAATTCAAAAAATGTGTGTAGTTAGGCATGTTACTTCCTTTTCATCTATTCAAAGAAAGGTATATTTCATACATCAATTATGGCTTCAATAGATACTTCCATCAAATTTCATTACAATACAATTTTTCAATTAATTTCTGAAAAAATCAATTTGAAGAACACAATTATTGTTTAAGTAGATTTTGAAATCTGTAATTACTTTTTATATAAAATATTTAAAATTATTCATAATCCTTTTAAATAAGAAGATAAAAGTGGTTGAGCGCATTTAAACTCTTATCCTCTTATATTAACAACAGTATTAATATTAACTAAGCTAGTATTACAATTGAAACGTGAATGGCCAGTTTGGAATACAAAATTTAATAGCTAATAATGATGATTAAGTTAAGACGTAACCATTATTATGACTGGTCATTGTTTTTATTCGTAGTGTTTTCATTAACCTTTGGGAGAAATAATTACAAAAATTTTCATCAATATCAACAAACTGGATTACACCATACATATCTGTCTAAACACTAATAGTTGAGAAATAATCCAAACCCGAAAATCAAACGAAAACGGCAAATGAACCCAACGATTATTATTATATAATTGTCTGCTAAAAATTCTCTTTTGTTTAACTTATATAATCAAAATGAGTTACCTTCAATTAAAAAACCCAACTTGATTAGTGGAATATATATACAGACAAGTTGAATACTCTGTTTTCATATTTTAGCTCTGCTGCACTCTTCTTTCTTATCAAATTTTCTGGTCCCTCTCCATAACATTTCTTCTTTCTTTTTACTTTTCTGGACCAAGTATCCTCAAAAATCAACTTGGGTTCTTTATTTCTTTTAAGACGTAGATTCCAAAGTTACCAAAAAATAGCTAATTTATGCTCTCAGTTAGGTGACTGTGAAAAGCACTGGTTTTTTTTTTTTCTGAGAGAGATATTTATTCTCTATCCCTTTTTCCACAAAAGCCATTTGCTTGCGTTTGGTATTTTTTTTTTTAACTCTGCGACTTTTTTGCTCACAAAAATTTCATCTTTTTTGGCTCACTCTTGGTTTTCTCGTCGTTTGATGAACTTTTTGATGAAGAGATTAATGGTGGATTTCTCTTCGTTTCAAGCTTCTCTTTAACGTGTTTGTTCTTTCTTTCTTTCTTTTAGTTCTTCAGCTTTCCCTTTATTCTCCTCGCGTCTCGACTCTCAAAGCCCAAAGGAATCTCTTTCCTTTTGATCTTCCTTTTTATTTCACTTCATACTCTTACTTAAAACCACAAACAAAAAAAAAACCCAGAAAAACCCAGAGAAAATGGATCCTTGTTCAGTTTCTTTAATCAAATACACTGAGCACCGCAATGAAACTAAGCTCCTTTCGCCATTGGTAAATGGAAGAGTCGAGAATAAGCCAGAAATGAAGCCTCGAATTGTACGAATTTCAGTTACTGATGCTGATGCTACTGATTCTTCTAGCGACGATGAAGAAGAAACACGAATGATACGACGCCGTTCTAGGAACAGAGTCAAGAAGTTCGTCAACGAGATTACCATTGAGTCAACAAATCCCACAGAGTCGAGGTGTGTTCGAAAAAAGCCGGCGGCGGAGAAGTTAAAAGTTAAAGCGGCGGCGAAAGTACCGGCGGGGAAGAAGTTTAGAGGGGTAAGGCAACGACCTTGGGGAAAATGGGCAGCGGAGATAAGAGACCCGTTAAGACGTGTGCGGTTATGGTTAGGTACCTATAACACCGCCGAAGAAGCAGCAATGGTTTACGACAAAGCGGCTATTCAGCTACGTGGACACGACGCCCTCACCAACTTTACAACTCCTCCGATGAAAGACGAAAACATCAGCCAAAAACAGTTATCCAGTTCCGATTACAACTCCGGCGAAGAATCACACAACAGTTACCTTTGCTCTCCGACTTCCGTTCTCCGTTGCCCTTCGCTTTCCATCGACGAAGTCGATTCTCAAAGCTTCGAAAAATCGCGCGAAACCAGAAACCGACCTCGAGACGTCCCCGACGATTCTTGCTGCATATCGGGAGAAAACTTATCGGATTTCTCCGAACATTCATCCTTGTTCGCCGGCGACATATTCAGTTCAGTGCCGAGTTTGTTCGACGATCATACAAGTTTACACGAAGGGTTTTTGAAAGATGATTTTGGTTACGGGTATTTGAGTTCGGGTGGGGATTTCGAATTCGGGTTTGGTACCTTCTCGAGCTGGCAATATGTAGATGATCATTTCCAAGACATCGGGGATTTGTTCGGGTCGGATCCTCCGTTAGCCTTTTGACAGTGGTTTTATTTATGTTTTTTTTTTCCTTCTTTACCCCTCGTGTAATGCCGGTTTTACGGTAAGTTTTGTATCGGCGGGAACTGAAAATACCGTATTTGTGTTTTCTAATTTATTTTATTTCTTAGATAATTTCTATGTTTTTTATTAATTACTAAAATGAGAGTAATTAAACATCTCCGTCACAGTAACGGCGACGGACTAGTTAGGCTACGTGTTTCCTTCTCTGAGAGGGCTGTCATTTATGGTTTTTTTGTTGTTCTTGTTGTTTTTACGAAGGCAGGTGTTGCTGCACGTGAGTGGAACATATGGGAAGGTTTTTTTTTTTTGGGTAATACTACAATAAATGTTCTAGAATTTAAAGTCTTAATGAACTGAAGTTCACACGTGATGTGTAACGGGTCAAATATGTTTTACTTTAAACAGTTATTACACTATCAAATATTTTAATTTCAAACGAAAACTCAGATTTTAGAATATGAGTGAATGAAAAATGTAGTGCTAAAATTATATTTATAAAAAAAAGATAATCAATAGTTGAATTAAAAGGTAAGACAAATAAAGTGATTATAAATAAATCAAGATTTGATTTTCAGTTGTTTTATTTAAATATTTCATATAAAAATGGTAAAAGATAAAATATTTTATTTTATTAAAAACAGATTTTGAGAATCTTTTTAATTGAGTCGGTGTCAACTTGACTTATGACACAAATTCAGTCAAACATGTTATATATAGTATAGATGTGGTGGATGTATCAATTTGATGTATTAATTGAGTAAACATGATTAAGAAGAAAATTAGTGTTGCAATCCTATAGTACAACCTAGAGAGTTAACTAGATTATGACACACATATATTGTAGGTCAAATAAATGTATTATAAAAAATTAATTTAGGAACTTAATTAAGATTTTAGTTGAAATGATAAAATTGAGACAATATATGATGTTTTAGGTTTAAATTTTATTATGTGTGTATTTTTTTAGCTTTTATATGAAAATATATAATAATAAAAGAAGAAGATAAAATCACCTTCATAGTAATATTTATTACTTTGTAGAAAGAATGAATTTTTGGTTATTTTTCAACTAAATTGGACTTGATTAATGAGTGACATCAACTCAATTAAACATGTAAAAGATAATCTCTCTCTATATATATATATATATTCAAGGATAATTAGGTAATTTCCTTCCTACTGCACCCTATACTTATCACATGCGATAATAAATAAAATGTTAAAATATACTTTAATAGCGTGTTTGGTTCGCTGTAATAGGTATACCATTACTCCCCGATTACGCGCCTATTACATTACCGACCTATTCCGGCGTTTGGTTCGCTGTTTTCTCATTCCGCGCCGAATCAGTTACTCCCCCATTACATTGACTGCGGGTAATAGGCATTACGCTCCCTCAGCGCCGATTACCCATTCCGCGTCTTTCCCTTTTTTCTCTTCCGTTTTCTGCCCTCGTCCTCAACGCTCCGGTTCTCCCACGCTTCCTTGCACAGGTAATTTCTTTTCCCTCATCCTCTTCCGACGTTTCTCAATTTTTTCCTTTCCAGATTTCTACTTCTTCTTCTGGTACGGTACGCTTCTTTTCTTCTCACATTTCTTTTCTTTTCTCCATTTTCTTTTCTCCATATTTCTGCTTCTTCTTCCAAATTTTTCCCTGTTTTTCTTTTCTTTTCTTTTCTGTAGAATCGATTTTGATTTTGATTTTATTTATCTTTGTCGAATTTCGAAACACTTCTAATCGGGAATATCATATAAGTTGGATGCTTTTCATTCGTGTCTAGACACTCATCGTCTTCTCTGAGAATCGATTTCATTTGTCAGGTAAAATTCCCATATTTTGCCTATTATTTTTTCCCCTTTATTTGCATTCTTGCCTGTTGATTTCTCTGTTCTATTTTTCTTTCTTTATAATTTTTTTCTAATTCGAGTCTCTTTTTACTAGATCTATGTTTTTTCTGCTGTTATTTATAATCTCTTTGCATGCAAACTATTGTTTGGGGGGTGATTTTGGGTTCAAGTTATTGGGTTTGAAAATGTTGTTGTTTTCTTTTTTCTTGGTCAATTTTAGAAGACCATTTATATGTATGCTGTTCAAATTTTCTGTTTTGATTTGATTTTTTTTCCTGTGATAGAATCTATGAAATATTGTTTTCTTTTTCCTCATTATATGTTACATTAAGGATAGTTGATTAGAAGCGGGATTTTTGTTTGTTGTAGAATATAAATTTGTAGGTCGAAGTTGTAATTAGTAGGTTACATTGTGAATTTGTGTAGTTGAAATGCTAAGTTGTAGGAGGTGTTGAGTATTTGTGTAGTTGAAATGCTAAGTTGTAGGAGGTGTTGAGTATTTGTAGTAGGTCGAAGTTGTAATTAGTAGGTTACATTGTAATTAGTAGGTTACATTGTGAATTTGTGTAGTTGAAATGCTAAGTTGCGAGGAGTTTAGCAACTTAAAAAGCTAATTGTAAGCTATTGTGATTGGGGAGGTAGTAGTAGGGGCATCAGGTATGATTTTAATCCTTCTGTTTTTTTCCACTTGTTAACTTTTATATAAATCTCTTGAGTATTATCTTCTAAACTTTCTGGCTTATATTTTTTTTGGTATATTTGCTTGACACCTCTGGAGTAAAGTACTTTTTCGAAATCTCAATGTTTGTTTCATTTCTCCTTTTAATTCCAACATTGCAATGTGTTTTTCTCGTCTTTGTTTGCCTAATAAAGCAGGTACTTTTTTGTTAAATGTTTTCTTGATCTGTTGGCCAAGAGTTTGTGCTAAGATTTGCATTTCAACTTTAGGTATTATTCTTGTTTATGCTGTGGAGACTCGTATCTATATATAAACTAAACTATTGAACCACTTCTGAGTAATTTGCAAATAATGAATGAACCAGCTTCTCAAGCTAGTATTAAGCTGTGTCACTTTCATCTGCGCATAATGTGATGGTTTGATAGTTGAAATTATGGATGATCTGAATCTAGCTATAGGTGATTAAATATATGATCACCAAAGTAGTGGCATCCATCTAAAGTAGTTTTCTACCTTCCTGGGCTAAGTTCAGTTAAGTCTATATCATCATCCTCCCCTTGGCATATTGCATTCATTTTAGCTATAGAGTTATTTGCACAATTGGTGATTATCGTTTGACATTTCTCAATCTTCTATACTGGCCTAGTAGTCATTCTTCTCTCCTAACCTTTCTCATATGTGATCAACTGTACTGTTTTATTGCAAGCGCAGTCTCCTAACTACAATGCTACCCTGAAACAAATTTTCCCCAATATTCAGCAAATCGATTCTGAGGTATTGGCTTAGAAATTTTGGTAGGTTCTGGACTTTTGTAGTTGAATGTTCATAAATTTGCAATCACGCGTGTAGTATGCTAACGGTAACATCTCCAGTCCCTTGTTGTCTGGAGCTTGTGAGTTTGCAAATGTTGCTAGGGGAAAACAGGGTTCTGGAAGTGATCCCTAATACATGACAACCAGCAGGAAGCATGTGAGTGCTTGGTGGGATGATATTAGCAGCAGACCGTCCTAGCAGAAGGTTCTCCAGCTCTATGCTCCTCATTTCTAAGAATTGAAAATGATGCAATCTGGGGATGGGGTCTTTTTAATGATGTCTGCTTTGTTGTTTAGCAGTTTGGTTTGGTTTGGGGTCTGGTCTTTGACTGTTTTAAGAGGTCAACTAGTTATCCTATGTTAGTTATACTTACAATAAAATGTTGGTAGGGGTAGGGGGTTACAATTATCGTTTTGTTTGCCTATGTTTGATATTATGAATAAAGATGAAGAAATCATGGAGATATCAAAGAGAACCAAGTGCACAATTGAATGTGCTTCAAAGGCAAATTTTTTCTTTTATTTTCTATGGTTTTATTACTTATTGATTTTCTTTTTGTTGGTTTAAATCTTCGAAATAATTGTCCAAAAGGTTTTGGTAGTGTTGGCATTGGCATCAATAAAAGTTTGATCTTACTATGAGTATAATTTGAACCCAAATGTGGTAGTGTTGGCATTGGCATTATTTTAAATTGTATAAATTCATATAAGAAAATTTATTATCAAGAATTTTATGAAATTTTATATTATTATTAAATTATATGTAATAATTATTATTTTAAATTATACAAATTCATAAAATATAATTTATTAGTTATAATTATTTTAAATTTTATTAAATCATATATTTAAATTAAAATATATTTAATATTAATTATTTAAAATTTTATTTTATAGTATCATATATTATGATTTGAGTAAATTCATATAAGAATATTAATTATTAAGAATTTTATTAAATTATATATTTTAATTATATTATATTTAATAATAATTATGTTATTTTATATTTTACAGTATCATATATTATGGTTTGAGTAAATTCATATAAGAATATTAATTATTAAGAATTTTATTAAATTATATATTTTAATTAAAATATATTTAATAATAATTATGTTTAAATATGATTAAATTATTTATTATTGATATTAATAATCTTATTAAAATTTAAATAAAATAATTTACCAAAACAAATTTCTGCTAATTATTAAGAATTTTATTAAATTATATATTTTAATTAAAATATATTAAATAATAATTATGTTTAAATATGATTAAATTATTTATTTTTGATAATAAATAATCTTATTAAAATTTAAATAACAATAACAATAATCATTTACCAAAACAAATTTATGCTAAGGGTATTCTGGTCATTTTAGTTTTCTCCATTATGCTATTACACCTCTATTACATTCAACCAAACACAGTTTTACTATTACGCCTCTATTCCATTACATTCAACCAAACAATTGATTTGCTATTACACCTCTATTCCATTACACCTCTAATCCAATACACCTCTAATCCAATACAGCGAACCAAACGTGCTCTAAGTCTTGGTACCTTTCATATATTTGGAATTTAATCTCTCTATTTTTACTTCCAAGAATTTAGTCTCTGTATTTTTTACAATTCAAAATTCATATCTAATTGCTAATGCCTAAAAAAATTCTATTAATTCATAGATATCACATTTTGAAATAATAAAATACTCAACTGATAGTCATGTACCAAACATGACGTTACAATAAACCTGAATTTAACATAAGAATTTTAATAGTGTTAATAATTTGATTTGTATTTTAAATTCGAAAAGTAAATGAATTGCATTCTTCAAAATAAAATTAGGGGGCTAAATTCTAAATATAAAAAGAGTACAAGAGCTTAAAACATATTTTAACCAAAGTAAAAACCTAACAAGTCACTAAGACCTTTTGTGAGTAGTAAGTTTGAGACACTATATTCAAGTCCCATTGTGTGTAAATTATTTATTTTAAATATATTCCAGTTATAGATCTAAATTGTATATTATATTGATTAATTCTGATTATTTGTACTCAAAATAAAAACAAATAGAAACGTAACAAAATTTACCTTAGGAGAAAACGAAGTTTTTTTATTCTTTTACCTTTCCAAAGTGAAAATCATTAATGGGATGATACATTGATGTTAGGTTTCACTCTTATAATATAATGTGTATGTCTAGTAATACTAAGAAAGTACACTGAAAAACATCAAATATGCCTTTGAACGGACCAAAAGCAAGCACTACCATTGATATTGCCCAAAGAAAGTAACCTTTTTTAATGTCATTTCTAGTTTCCAAGAACAAATGAAACTTGGACAAGATATGGTGAAGCTTCGTTTTCACCTCCTTCACTACAAATTTTGACCACTTCACTCTTGGAAAGGAAAATCAAAGGGGACAAAGAGGTGGCTTTACACTTGGGATGAATTAAAATGATTTGTGAAATTATAATCAATTAATTTATCAATTTTTTAATAAAATGAATAAAATATAATTGAATTTCTAATACAAAGACTTTCATGATATTTTATTAAATTTAAAAATAAGGACTCAAAGTTGTAATTTTAAAATTTAAAATATACTGAAACAAAAGAAATCAAATTAAAATAATGGCATAATTTAATAAAAATAGAATGATGAGGCAGTGGGGAGTGGCGACTGGCGTGTGAGGCGGCCACTAGGGCATTTCAGTTTCGGGGTCCCTTTTCAACTTAGTGTTTGTCTGTTGGTGAAATTTAGCAAATCAAAGCTTTTCATCATTTTTGGGCCAAATATTTCCTTAGGTTGATGATGTGGGTTTTAATTTTCTTTTCTTTCCAGTTTATCAATCCTCTCAATTTAGACCATCGTTTCGAAAGGTTATGGGCAAATAAATATGGGTTTCACTGCAAATCAAAACCCATGCATTTTGCTATATTAATTAATCCAAACAAAAAAAAACCACTGAAAATATCGAAAGCAAAATGATTTATTGAAACAATTTTTGGATGATTTTGAAATGTATCAAATTGTGTGGTCCCATAAATTAGCTGGAGGAGAGTGCAAATGTTGCAAGATGTTACAACTGAGCCATTGCAGCAGCAAAAAGGAAAACCTGTGTTCTGGCTTTGCACAATCCCCCAATGCTAAATCCAAAACCATATTAATTATCTAATGTTTCATACTCCTCTTCCAAATAGAGTTAAAAGATTCATTAAATGAAGATTGTCCTCATTCTAAAATACTTTTTTTTATATATTTATTTGATACTTAATTCAATCATATGGATTTAGTCCCCATATTATAATTTGATTAATTTTACTTTCTTTATTATTCAAATTTTAAAATTTCAGTCTTGATATAAACTGTACTAATTAAATTTGTTAACTTAAATTATTTTTAAGTCCGATATTTTATTCACCAATTTCGTTATTTCTAGTATTTATGCTTTTTGATTTTTAAATTTTAATTCGGACTCAAATGATAAACATTAACTCCATTAAATAAAATGATGTCGTTTTTTTTTTGTGAGTATTATGTGAAAATAGCTAATTGATATGGTATTACATACAAAGATAACGCTAGAAAAGCAGACAGAATTTCCTTGATGAAAATTTAATGTTTATAATAATAAGTTGATTTATAATAAAATTTCACTTTGACTCCTAAAATACGAAAATAATTTCTATTTAATCTCTTTAAACAATGAAATTTTAAAATCCTAAACCAAAAATAAAATTTAAGCATAAACTCCAATGGCGATAAAATTGTGTGATATTTGGGGAAATTAGATAGAGCAAAGACAAATATTTAGAGTGAGGCGTACAACTGGGATTTTGGTTTGTTGTTTAGCTCCCAATTGATGAGAGGCATTAAAAGTGTTTTAGATCATAGGTCATTGTCTTCTGGTGCTTTTATTGTTTTAGGGCCCTCAACATCATACACATTGCATGATCATATTTCATTTAACATACCAAAAAATATAAATTTATCAAAACTTTTAATCTTGTCATGTCACTTCTTTCTTAAATTCTGAAAATGACTAATCACTCCATCATTTCACTTTGTTAATGCAATTCTTATTTAATTCATTTTTTATTTTTATTTATAATATTTTTTAATTAAACTGCAATTATATCTATTCTTTTTAACGTAACGTTACTTTTTCCGAACTAATAATTTTATGTTGTTTATATGAATCTCTAAAATTAATTAAAGTTTTATGTTTTTTGGTATGGTTAGATATGGTTGAGCATATGCATGGGTATGAATATTAAATCAAATTGAACTAATTTTGTATTTCTTCTAGAGAATTTCCTAATTGTTCTAAAGCAATTAGAAAGAGATTCTTTAACCAAAAAGGATTCAGTTTAGATATAGGATACCTATCCAGAAATTTTCACAACTCAATCATATATGATGGAATCATCAACGATTTGACCTTTTCGAACTCTATCTATAACTCACTATAGAATCAGGAAACAAAGAGAAAATGTATATGAACGAGATATCCAACAACAAGAAGGAGGAAAAGGGTTGAATAGAGGAACTCCTAAACATTTGACGATCTCAAATGTGTCGATATTAATGGTGACTCATTATTTCGATGAATTATTTCTTCGGATAGAAGAAAATCAGTAATCACTATCTTGAAATCTTGTTGGAAAATATAAACATCACATATAAAATAAAGGCAATTACATATTATTTACGATCATAATATGTTAGCTCAAATTAAAAGTGATCTAATTTGGTTAAGGTTTATTGGGCTTTAATTATTAAATAAAGTATGGGTCAAATATGTGCGGATACTCTAGTAACTAATTTCTAATGGATGATGGCCTGATTAAAAATTAGGGCTAATGTGCCAAAATTATATATTAGGGTTATGGTCCTTAAATTACATATAAGATAACTTTTCTAATATCACATCTTTAAAAAAGAGAGAGTCACTTTCTCTAGATTACTTATGTGTTAATTTAGAATATCAAAATCCCAAGATCCATAGATTTCAAGAAATCGATGAATTCAGGTACGCTTCCGCATCTAGTTTTGTTCTTGATTTATTCTTAATAATTTGACTTGACAGATCCTGGTTTACAATTCTAAATATAATTTACGGTTCTAACAAGTGGTACCAAAGTCTTATCTCATATTGAATCATTGAGAACAAATTGATCCTCAATTATTTTTGGGTTTATTTGTTTTTCAAATTTTATGGATTTAATATTTGGATTTAGTGTTTTTTTTTATCATACATGCCAAATCTTTTGGATTTATGTCAAATTTTTTAAGGTTTCGATTTGTTTTAATATTTTAAGGATTTAAAATATTGATTTGGTGTATTGATTAATAAATATTTTGGTTCTTAATATTCGTTAAATATTCCATCAATTTTGCGTGTTGAAAATATTAATAGAAACCCTTTATGTTATAAATATAGGTTGGATTAATATTTGAATATGCGATTCAATGAAAGATTAAAGATTATAATTTATTTGGTTCTTGATTTATGCATGTATTAGGCTATTGTTTTTTTTTCTTCTTTCATTGATGTTGTAAAGGTTATTATTGTAAAAAAAAAAAAGACTGCAGAACACGCATAAAGACTGATTTGGCTATTGATTTTTATGCTATTAAGGAACATATATTTCGTATGTGCCGTCACCCTCCGTCTTTATTATTATTTTTTTAGTTATTGCGGCTTTAGGATAAATAGAATATTTAAGACAACATTATTTTGGGTTATTTCGGAGTTTATAAAGCAATAAAAAAAAGTTTTCACCTTTGACTATTGGGTAAATTTTAAATTTGAATATTGGTATGTTTATATATATATTTTTTAAAATAACTTAATTGAAATAAAAAGTTGCCAAAGTGATTTCTATTATTGAAATATTTTGTTTTAAAATATTAAAGGTTGTATGCATGTAACTTAAGCTACGTTAATACTGATCAGTAAAAAAGAAGGTTAATAATATTACATGTGCAACTGTGGTAATAAATATGTGACGATTATTCGGTTTTACATGTAAGTAATAAATCAACCCAAAGGAAGATTTATTGTTCGACATGTTCTTATTGTCAATGTTTGATTACGACACCAATATATCACTTACAAGTTAATATTTTGTCCAAAGATGAAATATTAATGGAGTGTCCGATATCTTAATATGAGGTTTTCCTTTATTCAAATTATTTTGGTTTATATTTAAAGTCTTATGTGAGGTTATTTTGATTTATTCAACTATTATTATATTTGCCAAAATCATTTTATGTTGTTTTGGGATAAATATATATACATATATATACTATTAATAAAAATATCTTGAAATAAATAAATTCAGATTTTAGCTTTAATTTTTAATTAAGAATATCCAATATTTTAAATAGATTAGTTGAAACAAAATGTTGCCAAAGTGACCTTTTTTGTGTATATTAGTTTATTTAAAATATTAAGATGATTACATATTTTTGTGATTCACGCGTTTATTAATTGACCCAAAAGTAAGTTAATATTCGGCAGAATTTTAACGACAACTGAAGTGGTAACTGTGTGACAATTATAAGGTACTTTATGTGAACAAACATAATTTATTGTTAATATTTGATTACTACAACAAGAGTACCACTTACTATTAATATTATTGTCTAAAGACTTGATATTAATATTGTGTTTGGTATCTTGAGATGAGATTATCCATTATTTTGAATTTATTATTTACTTATGAGTATTGATGTGAGCTTGTTTTTATCTATTTTGTTCTGGATTCAACTAGTTTATCTTTTGCTACCACAATATATGCTAATATAAATTCTATACCCATGCTTAATGAGACTAATTTTAATAAATGGAAAAGGCATTTATAATGCGCGACTGTATGGACATAGTCCTTGCACTAAGTGAAGATCAACCCACACCTTTCACTGCGGAAAACATGTTAAAAGGGATTTTGAGAGGTCGGATCTTTCAAATTGCACGAGTCTAATTATCATGAAGCACAACCATCCAAAAACATTTAGGGGCAGAGGATTTAAAGAGATTACTCATGCCAATGTTTCTTTGATGAAATTGAGAAATGTTTTACTAAAAACAATAAGGTTGAGATGACATCACTTCTGACTTCTTTGATGTCTATAAAGTATAAGGGTCAAGCAAATTCTGAGCAATCTAAGGGCTATGAGTTTTATGATCCCACAATTAAGAATACTTTTTAGACGAGAATTGCAACATATTTTTAGGATATTGAGTTTGGAGGGAGAAATAAGGTTAGAGATATTGCTTTTGAGGGGGAATTATATTCTAATTCAGTTCCTACTATCACTTTTAATGATGTTTAGGTTCTCATACCTATCATTGATCAAGAAGTGAATCTAGAACCTTAACAAGACAATGTTGAACAACTTCCTATTCAAGATGAGATAATTGTTCCAGAAAAATAAACTCAACAACCTCAAGAACGAATGTCATTAAAAGGTCCACTAAAGAAAGGATTATAATGGCTTTAATGGAATATTTTGACCTTAAGCTGCATCAGATGAATATTGAGTTTCTCAATGGTAACATTGACCATACATTTATATGGTGCAGCTAGAAAACTGTGTCTAATGATGCGAAGTTAATGATATGCAAATTAAATAACTTCATCTTTGGGATTTAGCAGACTTCTTGTCAATAGTATTACAAATTTTACCAAATGATTATCTCATGTAGCTTAGAGATGAATTTGGTCGATAATTGTATATACCATAAGTTTAGGGGGAGTAAGGTTCTACATTTGGTTTTATATGTTAATGACATACTGTTTGTCAATAATAAGTATAGTCTCAACCAATATCCAAAGAATGATTTTAAGATTACAGAAATACATAAGATTTTTTTACATTTTAGCAGTGGGAAGTTTAATGTATGTTCAGGTTTATATACATTGGAATATTGTGTACACTGTTGGGATATTAAACAGATATTTAAGCAACACTAGTTTGGACCATTGAATAGCATCCAAGATGGTTATAAGGTATTTTCAAAGAACAAAAGATTACATGCTCACATATCGGAGGTTTGATCAGTTAGAGATCATCAGGTATACAGACTCCAATTTTGATGGAATATGGATACAAGATTTTGTCATTAAAGTGCAAATTGTGAAAACAAATTGCAGTCTTTTATTCCAATAGCAACAAGAGCACATCAAAGTCAAAGCACATAAACTTTAGTTCCTGGTTATTAAAGTAAAAGTTCAGAGTGGTTAGGTGCCTATAAACCATATTAATACAAACTCCATGATTGCGGACCCGCTTACTAAGGGACTACACCTAAGGTTTTATAATATCACATTGCTCATATGGGTGTAATGTCATATAAGATATTTGGTTTTAGTGGGAGTTTATACTTTTAAATGCTTTCATGTTATAGACACATTTTCAATTTGCGGACAGTAAGTTTATTTTTTGCAGAAATAAAGTTTATTTGGTTTATTCACACTCTAATTTTGGTAAAGTTTGATCTCACTAAGGTTAAGGAGGATGTAACGCCCCATACCCGAGTCCGTCGCCGGAGTCTAACACGAGGTGTTAACAGACTTAATTCATTACTTAAACAGCTCAAACAATTTATTTTTAAAATTTCCAGTTAAACTAGCAATCTGCATCACAGTCGCTTAAAAATTCATATCTCGAGTTACGAAATTCGAAATCCAATTCCGTCAATTTTCCCTAAAAATAGACTCATTTATCTATTTAATAATTTTTTTATAGAATTTTTGGTCAAGCCAATTAGTACAGTTTATTAGTTAAAGTCTCCCCTATTTCAGGTTTTGACTGCTCTGACCTCTGTGTATTACGAATCAAATATCTCTCTGTACAGAATTTCAATGACTATGAAGTTTGTTTCTCTTAAAACTATACTCAATAATGAATCTGTACATATAAAGAATGACTTCTAATTATATTTTTACAATTTATGATAAATTTTTAAAGTCAGAACAGGGGATCCAGAAATCACTCTGGCCCTGTTTCACAAAAATTCAAATATCTCATAAAATATAATTCATATACCTGTTTTGTTCAATCCATATGAAAATAGACTCATTAAGATTCAATTTCATAACATACTCATCATTTAATTCCATTTCTACTATTTTTAGTGATTTTTCAAATTTACATCACTGCTGCTGTTAGAATCTATTTTATGGTAAATTTTACCTATTTCATGGTTTCCATGGATTAGCTAGCAATTTGACATACATAACACCAAATATGATCATGATTAGCCATTCCAATGGCTAATCATTACCGAGCATTTCCATAACACTCAATAACCATATCATAAGACCATATATACAAAATGGTTATAATGCTATACATGCCATACTCAAAATATACAAGCCATTATGCCAAGATGGTATACAGATAGTGTGAGCGAACCTCCGACCGTTCCCGATTTCCGAGCTGGTTTGTCAAAACTACAAGGAATGAAAAGGATGGAATAAGCATAAATGCTTAATAAGTTCACATGAAAATAGCAAGTAACATAACCATATAAGCAAACATAAAACATCATTTGCATAATCATCACCAAGACATTCATATCATATTTTCATTTATCATCTTACCATATTATTGTTATATCGATTTTTCAACCCGAGGGTTAAGTACATACCTGTTCAAAGTATCCATTTCACAACACTCACCAATACGTCCCTTTCATCTCTAGTATTCCTCCATTTGAGTAGAACTTTACCCGTTGAACACATCGGAATATAATTCGGATACATGGAAAGTTTGCACATAAGTGCCACATATGTAGCCAAGCTACCATGTAACCCGCCCATAAGCGAACTCGGACTCAACTCAACGAGCTCGGGCGTTCGCATCCGCAAGTGAACTCGAACTCAACTCAATGAGCTCGGATGCCTAGTTAGATCTCTCGAACTCGGACTCAACTCAACGAGTTCGAACATTCGCATCCATAAGTGAACTCGGACTCAACTCAACGAGTTCGGATGCCCAAATATCCTAGTGACATGTCACTTGTATCCTAATCCATTCCTAAGGTTCAACGGGACCTTTTTCCCAATCATGTGTCTCAACCATCTTCTACGGAATGCCGATACCGATACTCGGTAGTATTTCACATTTTCCAAGTATATCACACAATTTGACATATTATCAAACAATTATCACGAGTATAATATTTCATAATAATTATCATATCATTTAAATAACATAAAAACATTTAAAATAATAACTATGTTACCAACATTTACATATGAACTGACCTCGTATGCGAAAATGGCTACTTTTACCATTTCGTCCATAACTTGGTATTTTTCCATTTTAGCCCGAATTTCAGTTTTCCTTGCTCTATCATTTAAAATATAGTCTAATTAGGACTCACATTATTCAAATTGACCCAAAATCATATTTTGGCAAAATTACAGTTTTGCCCCTAAACTTTTTCATATTTACACTTTTGCCCCAAAGCTCGTAAATTAAACTTCAGCCTATTTTCTTATGTTTTATGACACGCTGATCATTTTTCCCTTCTATGGAAACATCAAATTCTCACTCTAACATGTACTTATGACTATTAGGTATTTTTACCGATTAAGCCCTTTTGCTCGTTTTCACTTAAAATCGAGTAGCACAAGTTGTCTAACATAATTTAAAACCTCATATTCTATCATAAAACACCAAAATACACAAATTTCACCTATGGGTATTTTTCCAAATATAAAACCTAGGTTAAATTATTGCTAGAATAAGCTAAATCAAGTTAGCGGGACTCCAAAAATATAAAAATCATTAAAAACGAGGCTAGAACGGACTTACAATCGAGCTTGGAAGCTTGAAAAACCCTAGCCATGGTTTCTCCTTGCTATATTCGGCCATGGGGTTGAAGATGAGCAAAATTGACTTTTAATTTTGTATTTTAATTCATTTTACCCCTAAATGACCAAAATGCCCTTACTACTAAACTTTCCAAAAATTCCATCCATGTCCAATTTTTGTCCATAGACTTATAAATTGGTAAAATTGCTATTTAAGACCTCCTAATTAATATTTCAAAACAATTTCATACTAGAAACTTCTAGAATGCAAGTTTTATAAATTATTCGATTTAGTCCCTAATTTCAATTTAAGCACTTTATGCATAAAATTTCTTCATGAAATTTTCACACAATCATGCAATCATATCATAGACCTTAAAATAATCATAAAATAATTATTTCTATCTCGGATTTTGTGGTCACAAAACCACTATTCCGACTAGGCCCAAAATCAGGATATTACAGAGGATCTGTTGGAAATAGACATGTTTAAATCATATTACATGTAATTTCTATGCTACATATCCATACTTGATCTATGTCATTTGGTTGTGTTAATATATGTGATCATGGATGGATTTAGTTACAATATATGTAACGAAAGTCACTTTAGTTCTATATTAACATAATTAATGGACAAGATTGTTTGGAATACCTTTTGGATATGATAGTAAAGTTTTGAGCTCATAAGGTTATATAATGACATGTAATTATAGATTAATTAGTATATATATGTGGTCCAAGAGGAAGATTGTTGGAAAATATGGACATCACATGTATAATAAAGGTAATTACATATTATTTACTATCATAATAGGTTAGCCCAAATTAAAAGTGATCTAATTTGGTTAAGGTTTATTAGGCTTTAATTATTAAATAAAGTATGAGTCAAATATGTATAGATACTCTAGTAACTAATTTCTAATTGATGACGAGCTGATTAGAAATTAGGGTTAATGTGCCAAAATTATATATTAGGGTTATGGCCCCCAAATTACATATAAGATAACTTTTCTAATATCATATCTTTAGAAAAGAGAGAGCCGCCTTTTCTAGATTACTTATGTGTTAATTTGGAAGAGCAAAACCCCAAGATTCGTAGATTTTAAGAAGTCGATGAATTTAGGTACACTTCTGCATCTAGTTTTGTTCTTGATTTATTCTTATGATTTGGCATGACAGATCCTGGTTTATAGTTCTAATTTTATATTAAATATTATTTACGGTTCTAACAAATCTCACTTATCAGATTCCATTGTGAAAAACACAATTTTTTTCTGAAGAATTCACCATGATGTATGTGATCCATGCATAATATCATAAAAAATTTATTCAAATTTTACAGTGTTACTTAATATCAGCAATAGGTCTGAAACAGTATCTAAAATATCAAATTTAGATATTTATATACATAATTTAAAAATAAAATAACTCATATACAATTTAACATCTAGATTCATTCTTTAAATATATATCACATCTTCACTCAATAATAAGACGTGATTCAAATTCTTTTATATTTATTTTAGTTAATTAATTAGAATCATTGTAATTTTAAAAATAATTTTTTTTTCTAATTTGTGGAGTACATCATACATATCTAATAACAATTTCGGAATAAACACATGGAGGGATTATTTGTCTTTTGAAAGTGTGGATAAATCATTTTAAAATAAAACACATACCTTATATATAATAATTAAATTAAATAAAATTTAAAAGAATCTAAAAATTTCCTAATTGACTCTTGGCTAAAGGTATCCATGCGCTGGTCGGGTCCTAATAAAATTTTAGGCCTGTTTGATAGGTCTGACTCGGATAAAAATACTAAAACTCGGGCCCAACCCGATCCATCCATATTAAAATTTAAAAGAATTTGAAAATTTGCTAATTGAGTTTTAGCTAAAGGTGTCCATGAGTCGGACCGGACCTTAACAAAATTGTAGGCCCAACTCAATATATGGGCCTAAAATTTTACCAAAACCCGACTCGAATAAAAATACTAAAACTCAAGCCCAACTCGACTGGTCCGTATTGAAATTTTTTTATATTATTTTTATATGAAAAATAAAAAAAATAATCATCAAAAACACTAAAAAATTAAAATGAATGTTTCCCAATAAATTAAAAATAAGTACAACTTAACAAGTAAATGCCTCTAAAATAATAGTAAAGTTAATAATAAAACAAAAGTTATACAATATCCAATAATAACAACAAAATAGTAGCAACATAATAATAAAATGACAACAAAACAATAATTTTTTTTTTGCAAATTTGGGTCGAGTCCAACCTGAGCCAAAAAATCTTACCTGAGGCCTGATCTCATTTTCTAAATAAGTCTTATTTTCTGTACAAGACTATTTTTCGGGCCAATATTTTTATTCAATCTCTCTCATTTTTTAAGCGGATCGGGTGGTTCGATCCATAGACAGATCTAGTCTTAACTCGATTGACATCAATATTATTATCAATACAAAAAGATATGAGTTTAAACGTGTTATAACAAATTTATTTTTTAATTAAAAAAGAATTATAAATAATTGTAAGTATTGTATTAAAAATTTTAATATTTTAAATACATAAAAAAATTTAAAAGAAAAGAAAACATTAATAGTTAAAAAAAAACCACAATCACGTGTTGAGCATTGATTTCATTACAAAAAAAATCTGAGCAAAAGAGAGAGGAAAAACAAAAGCAAACATGAAAAAACCAAAAATATCTTTTTCTTTTAAACTTAAATAAAAAAAGAAAAGGTACTTCGTGCGTTAGTATTTTGGTGAAGGGGATGGCTCGAAATTTCAAGACTTTAAATAAAGGAAAAACACTAAAAAGCAAAGCGGAGTTTGTTATTCTGCAGGTCATACTCTGAAGATCAATCATGGCCGTACACGTTATGTCAGCTTAACGGTCATCATGTCCTCGTTAAGTGTAAGTGGGTGAGGACGTGCCCCCAATCCCCAATTCCCCACATCCGGGTCCACCCGCGCCCATCATTACTGTTTTGATTTTTTTTTTTAAAACCACAAATGGTCCAACACTAATTTAAACATGAAGATCTGCAACAGGAGGCGTAGTCATTTTCGTCATCGACACCACTATCGTGCTCCAATACTATTTTAAATGTTTTTCTTTACGGTTATTATTCTATTTTATGTATTTTTTTAAAATAGGTAAATTATATTTAAAGTTATTAAATTATTAGTAAGTTTATATTTTAATCATTTAATTTTAAAAAAATTATAAAATTTATTGAACTATTCAAAAATATTATTTAATTAGGTTGTTAGTATTACTATAATATGACTTTTTCTATTCATATCACTTGTACTAATCAGAAACTTTTTTTTCTGCAATTCAATTTTCATTTCATGACATAGCTTCGAATATAATAAATCTACGAATTAAAATCTAAACAATTTTCTTCTCTAATTTCCGACACTAACCGCCAAATTCACTTGGATCTAAGATATGTTCTTCTACTCACTGACAGGTACTGATACATTGTATTCATCATCAAATCATCACTTAGAACTCACTAGTGGAACTTTTAAAAAAACTGCCTAGTGATTTGAATAAAAAATTTTGAATAGTTCAATAATTTAAATAAAAACCTTTGAGACTATATTGTAACATTTTAAAATTAAGTAACTGAAACATAAATTTACTAACAGTTTAATAACATTGGGTATAATTTACCCTTAAAATATATACTATATTATATATTAAACTAGCTTTTTACTTCTATGCAAAGCTTATGTATCTTAATTAAAATATAAATTATTTAATAATTTTTAAAATTAATTAATAATGTCAAAATAAATTTAAACATATTAAATCATAATTTTTAAAAGTTTTTAAACCTTATAAAAAAATTGTATTCTAATAATGTATAGTATAAAATTTTTAAAATACTATATGAATAGTGGAAGCTTGATCTTGAAATGTGTCTTATGTTTGCAATTCGCGTATTGATTGGATAAGTGTTGAAGCGGTGCGAATTTAAGGTATTTTGAGAATATTATTTTTGTTGTAAATATATTAAATGGATGTCTATAATTTTTAAAAATTTATGAAAGTAATGAGTTAAAATCATTATTAAAGATGTTTAATGTATGTGTTAATGAATCAATTAAATAAGCTTCATTTATTTATGTTGTATTGAATGTTTATAACCTTTAAATATTTATAAAAGTAATGAGTTAAAACCTCATTCATTATTAAAGATTCTTAATGTACAGGTTAATAAAGTTAAATCACCCTAAACTCGGCCTAGACGTTATGAGCGAATCTGGTGATGTCACATGATAGTGTTACAATAAAACTGTTTTCATTTATTTACTCTTGATGATTTTAAAATTGCTTACTTATTTAATCGATTGTTTTAAAACACAGCTCGTTGCGGAAGCTTTAAAAATCATTTATTTTATGAAAAACAAAGTTAATTAGGTAAAATTGTTCGTCTTAGGAAAACCCCTTAGTTTTAGAGAAAGCCATTTGTTCGTTGAGTTTGTGCAGTTATTGAATCCACGAAAACAGTCTAAAATCCAAAATAAAAGCAACCAGTCTAAAAAGTCCAATTTACATAAAAAATAACCCAGAAAATAATTAAGAAATAATTACCAAAATTAAAATTTAAAATAGTGTAAAATACGTGTGGCCATTGTCAGGTCCTCCGCTGCACCGATCTGTCAAGTTTGGGGATTACCTGTGCGCATTAACAGAGAGGGGTGAGTTTACGTAAACTCAGTGTGTAATCCCACAAAAAACAACAACAGCAAATACAGTGCACAATCAAATCAGTCTTGGGCCTAAGCCCCCTTTCAATATCATTAACGGTTCGGCCTTAGCCCAACTCAGTATCAATATCAGTATGCATAAAGGCCTTAGCCCATCACAGTATCAGTAATAGATATACAGTATTCAGTACAAAGTCCTACCCAGCCAGCCTCTACACACCATCTCCGTCCAACCTTACACTCTATGTAGGGATTAAATCAACCCACCCATCCCTACACTCTAGGTAGCACCGAATGCGGCACAATACAGTAGTTTGCAACTGAGCTGCCAACATATTAGGCTTAAAGCCTTTCAGTACACTTCCTCCAAATATTATCATCCCAACCCAATGAAATGCAAATATATAATATGTCATGCTTTTATGCAACCATCAGTCATACGTATACATACATATATCAATAATCATGTATCACATACACTTAGATTATACACTTAGGGGTCTAGGTCACGCTTACCGACCCTACAATAGGTTCATAGTCGTCTTGGGTGACCCGTGCAACCCTAGGAATCATTCTAGACAAATGGGCTCACATGCCTATGTGGCTTGCTCGTGTGGGCTCACACGGCTCAAATTTTCCTTGGCCGTGTAGATCAACGGCCTGGCCCAAAATCCCACATGCCCGTATGGTTTACCTGTGTGGGCCCACGCACTCGTGTGGCCCACACAGCCCAAATTAGTCTATCCCGTGTGTCGCACATGGCCTACTTGGCCATCACATGGCCGTGTCTTGTGTGCGGCCTGGCCTCGTTGATCGCACGCCCGTGTTGCATCGACAATGAGGTTTTCAGCTTTCACTAAAACCTCGTTTTTGGTGTAATAGAGTACACACCTGGTACGATTTCGACGCGAAACCACACTCGAACCTCCAGAACCTAAAAATCGACAACCCAAAGCTTAGAGTCAGATTTAATTCGCGACTAAATTGAACTACAAAACCAACACCGAATTCCAACACTTACTCAATCACCATGACTATTGGATTACGATTCCAAACGAGGGAAACCTCTGATCACCAGATTGGCTGCTGTTAAAACACAAGCACTATATTAACAGAGGATTTGACAAAATTAAAAGAGTAAACAGAGGCTCCCTCCTCTGTAGAACTTACTACAACTCACCAAACGAGCACATCCAGCAACCAAAATACGAAGGAGAAACGTGAAATAAGAAGAAAGTTCCATTGACAAGCCTTCTCAACCAGTGAAGAAAAACCACACTCCCTCTGCAGAGCTATCAGGGCTTTCAAATTATCCTTGAGGCCAACCTCAAAGCAGACACATTGCTCATATTCAGCCGCCACCATACCTCACTCATAGCGGCTCAATCACAGGTATTCGGCCTCATACTCGGCCACAGATTGATCTCCCTGAGTACGGTTCAGGAACTCCCTCCTACGGGCATCCACGTATGTAACACCCCTATCCCGTATCTGTCGCTGGAATAGGTAAGGGGCATTACTAGACAAACAGAACATTTCAGACCAATTCAAAATCACAGATATTATTTAACATCATTTCATAAGTAATCATCTCTTATGATGGTCTACGAGACTTAAAACATACGTTTAAGAACGGTTAGAGCCATACCGAACACATTCATAAAATTCAGAACATAGAAAATATTTCAATTCTATTGAGGTCACACGCCCGTGCGACTAAGCCGTGTGACACACACGGGCACTAGACACGCCCATATGATCCAACCGTGCCAAAAAGAGGTCCTATACTGACTTTTTCACACGGCCAACAAACACGCCCGTGTGCCACATCCGTGTGATTCTTAGCTAGCTACTGACTTAAGCCCACGGCCAACAAACACACCCGTGTGCTATGGTCGTGTGGCACAATGCAGGCTTGGTTTAAGCCAATTTGCCACCCCTTTATAGGTCATTCCTACAAGCTAAATTAAACGACATTCATGCAAAATATTCAGTCAATTTCATGCTCAAAACATGCTTCATTACAACTATTTCATCATCATTCAAAACTCATTCAAACCATACCAAAACTTAACACAAACATACCATTTGATAGCCAACTTTCATTGCATAACCTATATTTACAATTCAAAACTTAATACACAAACCTTCTAGCCTATACATGCCATACTTTAAAATATTTACACCTTCAAAAGTACCAAAATGAGATCAATAGTGTGGTGACAATCCTTGACTATCCCCGAGCCTTTAGTAGCTACGATAACTATAAAACAGACAGTAAATAGACAGAGTAAGCTACAAAGAGCTTAGTAAGCCAAATACAATTGGTCTAACTACTAAAGCATATAAGTACAATTCAACCATAAAGATTCATAACCATTTCATAGAAATATTCATAAACTTAACCATGCTCCTTTGTTTGCATATGTGTCATACTTCAATTCCATACATATTTTACAGAGATAGAGTTTTTCATATTTAGAAATTTAGTATGATACAAACGTACCTGCATAGGTTATACATTTAATATACTCAATCTCAGATTTCGTACGCTATCATCAAACAAATCAGAAATGATACAGAATGCTCATAAACAAGTACAATGCCAACGTCTCGGACGTGGTCTTACATGTAATTCAATATCAATGCCTCTGTCCTAAACAGGGTCTTACACGAAATCAGATACGATGCCGATGTCCCAGACATGGTCTTATACGTAAATCTCAATCGAGGCCTGTGTCTCAGACACGGTCTTACACGATGTTAACTTCTCTTAGAAACATACAGAGCTTTTCAGATATTAACATATTATCATACTTTACTCCAAAGATATTCATCAGGCACTAAAGGCATCCAATACAGATTACGGTTTATATGTGCAGAATTTATTTCAATTAACAAGTAATTGTAATTTGACTTACCTCGAACGAATTTCGGATAAAACGAGTCGTCTATTCAACTATTTTGGACTCCCCCGATCTAAGTTCGATTTTCTTTGTTCTTGATCTAATACAATACGAATTCAACCATTCAATCATTCATTTCATTCAATTTAATCCATATACACATATTTAGGGCACTTTACATTTTAGCCCTTACATTTTCACACTTCGACAATTTAGTCCATTTTTCTCAATATCACCAATATACAAAATTTCTTTGCAACAAGGGCTAGCCAAATTTTCATGGCTTCTATATAAGCCCATACAACATGTTCAAGTCACAATTTAGTCCTTCTAAACCTCATTTTCAAAATTTAACCCAAATAGCTTAATTTCATCAAAAACTCAAAGACAAAACTTATGAACCATCTACCAAGCCTTTATAATTCATTCAAAAACATCACAAAACTCATGATATCAACAATGACATTTAATGAAATCTTCAACAGAAATAGAAATTCAGACATGGGCTTTGAAGAACATGAAGCAACGATCACAGAAACATAGAAATTATCAAAAACGAACCAAAGTACATACCTTAATCAACCAAATCAATGGCCGAACCCTAGGATGGTCTTCTTCTTTCTATTTATTTGTATTTTCGGCAATACATGCATGAAATGACTTCATTTTCATATTTATTTTTATTTGATAACTTTAATAATCATTTTCCTATTTTGCCCTTGGCATATATCATCAAATTTTCAACCACTAATGTCCATCATTATCTAACATTAATATAAATGGTAAATTTGACATGTAAGGACCTTTATTTTAAAAGCCAAGCCAATAAGATGCTTTAACATTTAGCACTCAACTTTTATACTTTATGCGATTTAATCCTTTTTCATAATTAAGCACAGAAAAGGACAAATTAAATCACAGAAATTACACAGACATAAATTCACATATCACAGACACAAAAAATAATATTAAAATATTCTTCGAACTCGAATTTATGGTCCTGAAACCACTATTCTGACTAAGGTCAAAATCGGACTGTCACAATTCTCCCCCTTTAGGGATTTTCGTCCCCAAAAAGCTTACCATTAAATAGATTTGGATATTGCTGTTTCATTGCATCCTCGGGCTCCCACATGGCCTTTTTAACACCGTGTCGATGCCACATCACTTTAACTAATGGAATTTTCTTGCTTCGCAATTCTTTAATCTCGCGAGCTAAAATACGGATTGGCTTTTCTTCATAAGTCATATCAGATTGAATCTCAATTTCAGAAGGGGATATCGCATGGGACGGATCAGATCTATACCGTCAAAGCATCGATACATGAAATACATT
Source organism: Gossypium hirsutum (assembly GCF_007990345.1). NCBI lineage: Eukaryota > Viridiplantae > Streptophyta > Magnoliopsida > Malvales > Malvaceae > Gossypium > Gossypium hirsutum. The sequence goes on along the minus strand of NC_053425.1, from coordinate 47,417,857 downwards.
ATGAATATTTTCTAACTCAGATGGTAGCCTCAATCTATAAGCAACCGGCCCAACTCATTTGATGATTTCATATGGTCCAATAACTTTGGACTCAACTTGCCCTTTTTGCCAAATCGGAATAGTTTCTTCCATGGAGATACTTTCAGAAACACTTTATCACCGTCCTTAAATTCAATATCTTTTCTTTTCAAATCTGCATATGATTTCTGACGATCAGAGGCAGCTTTTAGACTATCTCGAATTACTTTCACTTTCTGTTCTATTTCTTTTATTAGATCAATACAGTAAATTTTATTCTCACTGAGCTCAGACCAGTATAATAGAGTTCTACACTTTCTACCGTATAAGGCTTCGTACGGTGTCATTTTAATGCTCGATTGAAAACTGTTATTATAAGAGAATTTAATTAAAGGTAAGTATCGTTCCTACCTACCTTCAAACTCAAGAATACAGCATCTTAACATATCCTTGAGTATCTGAATAGTTCGTTCAGATTGACCATTTGTTTAGGATGAAAAGTAGTGCTAAAATACAATTTAGTACCCAGAGCATCTTGCAATTTCTTTCAAAATCACGATGTAAATCTCGGGCCTTTATTTGACACTATCGACAATGGCACACCATGCAATCTCACAATATCAAAAATATACAACTCAGCTAGTTTATCGAATGAGAAATCAGATCGTACTGGAATAAAATGAGCTGATTTCATCAAACTATCAACTACAACCCAAATTGCGTCTTTCTTTTTTGGAGACAGAGGTAAACCCGAAACAAAATCCATGGTCACTCGATCCCATTTCCATTCCGAAATCATAATCGGATGTAATAACCCAGATGGCACCTGATGCTCAGCTTTAACTTGCTGACAGATTAAACATTTAGAAACAAAATCAGAGATATCTCTTTTCATTCTGGACCACCAATAATGCTTGTTCAGATCATTATACATTTTCGTACTCTTGGGATGTACAGAAAATCTACTACTGTTAGCTTCACTCAAAATCATTTGAATCAACTCCGGATTTCTTGGAACACAAAGTCTATTTCTGAACCTCAGACAATCATCATCATCTATTCGGAATTCAGAATCAGAATCAGAATTACACTGAGTCCGTTTAGCCATAATCTCATTATCAACCTTCTGAGCTTCGATAATCTGTTGTAAAAACAAATGTCTCGCTTTTAATTCAGCTAAAACTGAACCATCATCATACAGAACTAAATGAGCATTTATTGCAAATAACGATTTTTGACTCAAAGCATCAGTAATGACATTTTGTTTTCCCGGATGATAATCAATCACAAGTTCGTAATCTTTTAACAGTTCTAACCATCTTCTCTGTCGCAGATTCAAGTATTTTTGCGTCATTAAATATTTCAGACTTTTATGATAAAAAAACATGTGACATTTTTCACCAAACAGATAGTGACGCCAGATCTTCAAAGCAAACATGATGGCAGCTAACTCAAGGTCGTGTGTCGGATAGTTCTTTTCATGCGGATTCAACTGTCTCGAAGCATAAGCAACAACTTTTCCTTCTTGCATTAAAACACAACCTAATCCATCCAACGAAGCATCGCTGTAAGCAACGAATTCTTTACCTGACTTAGGTTGTACCAATACCGGAGCTTCAGTTAACAGAGCTTTTAACTGATCAAAATTTTTCTGACATTTCTCAGACCATTCAAATTTCACATCTTTTTGAAGCAATTTTGTCAACGGAGTTGCTATCACAGAGAAATCTTTTACAAATCGTCTGTAATAACCTACAAGTCCCAAAAAACTGCGGAATTCAGATACATTCCTCAGAGGCTTCCAATCAACTCGGATACCGAAAGCTGATACAATATGACCCAGAAAACCAACTTCTCGTAACCAGAATTCACATTTACTAAACTTTGCATACAACTGTTTATCTCGTAGAGTCTGTAGCACTATTTTCAGATGTTCAGCATGCTCAGATTCATCACGTGAATAAATCAAAATATCATCAATGAATACAACAACAAATTGATCAAGATACAGTCTAAAAATTATATTCATTAAATCTATAAATACAATAGGTGCATTCGTTAAACCAAAAGTCATAACTAAAAATTCATAATGCCCGTACCTTGTTTTGAAAGTAGTTTTTGGAATGTCAGAGTTTTTTACCCGCAACTGATAGTAACCCGATCTCAGATCTATCTTTGAAAATACAGTAGCACTTTTCAACTGATCGAATAAATCATCAATTCTAGGCAGAGGGTATTTGTTCTTTACAGTCACTTTATTAAGCTGTCGATAATTAATACACATTCTCATTGTGCCATCTTTCTTTTTTCACAAACAAAACAGGAGCACCCCATGGTGAAAAACTCGGTCTAGCAAACCCTTGATCAGTCAATTCTTGCAACTGCGATTTTAATTCCTTTAACTCGGTCAGAGCCATTCTATACGGAGCTATTGAAATCAGAGTAGTACCAGTTACTAATTCAATGCCAAACTCGACTTCTCGAATCAGAGGCAAACCAAGTAGTTCTTCAGGAAACACATCAGAGAATTTGCAGACAACGGGCACTGATTCAACTTTCCTATCATCCACTTTCGAATCTAACACATAAGCTAAGTAGGCTTTACAACCTTTCTTTACAAATTTCTATACTTTCATTGCAGATATCACAGCTGGTAATGCATTCAGATCGCTAGACTCAATTCGAATTATCTCATCATTCTTATACCTCAAATCAATGACTTTTCGTTTACAATTCACAATAGCATCATGCAGGGTTAACCAATCCATTCCCAGAATTATATCAAATTTGTCAAAAGGCAAAAGCATCAGAACAGTAGGAAAACAAACATCTCAAATCATTAACGGGTAATTCTTGTAGACTTTATCAACCAGGGCACTTTTGCCTAAGGGGTTCGATACTCTAATTACGAATTCAGTAGATTCTACAGGCAAAGTCTTACTGTGCACTAAATTCATACAGATATAAGAATACGTTGATCTAGGATCTATCAATGCAATCACAGAAGTATCATAAAGAATAAAAGTACCAGTAATCACGACTGGAGACGAGGCTTCCTCACGAACTCGGATAGCATAGGCTCTGGTAGGTGCCCTGGCCTCAGATCTAACAGCAGTATCCCTAGTAGTTCTTTGACCACTACTTGCATTTCTTGCATTTCTGGAAGGTCTACCTCTAGTTGAGGTGTTGCTCAGTCTCAAATTTTGTACATTCTCTTGCTCAACAGGTTCGAAACAATCTTTTACAAAATGGTCCAAAGATCCATATCGGGCACATGCTTGGTCATTCAATCTACAATTTCTCGGATGTGTTTTACCATAGTGTTTACATTCAGGTCTCTCAGATCGGACATTCCCGACACTTGCAATAGAAGTAGCAGGGACTCTGAAGTTTGAATGCGATCTAGCTCGATCTCGGTTTGAATGTCCTACATTAGCATTTGGACGGCTTTGATCATCTCAGAATTTCTTTGAAATAGACTGAAATAATCTATTCGAAGATCTCTTTCTAGCATCTTTAGCTTCAGAATCAGCTTTTCTATTCTCTTTACTTAATTCTTCAGCTTTACATGCTCGTTCAACAAGCACTACCATTTCTTTAATCTCCAAAATCCCAACTAACAGACGAATATCTTCGTTTACTCCATCTTCAAACCTTTTGCACATTATTGCTTAATTTGATGCACATTCACGTGCATACTGACTCAATCTCACAAATTCACGTTCATATTCAGTAACAGACATACGACCCTGTTTAAGCTTGAAAAACTCTTTACGTTTCTGATCAATGAATCTCTGACTGATATATTTCTTCTGGAATTCAGATTGAAAGAAATCCCACGTAACTCATTCACTCGGATCCATAGATATTAAAGTTTTCCACCAATGATACGCCGTATCTCTCAGAAGTGAAACGACGCATTTAACACATTCCTTAAGACTCAGAGACATTTCATCAAACACTCTTATTGAATTTTCCAACCAGGATTCGGCTCTTTCAGTATCATCATTCATTGTATCTCAGAACTCTTCATCCCCATACTTTTTAATCTTATCAACCGGTGGTCTACTCAACTGTACTGGATTCACTCGTGGCATATCAGGAGTTTGAGAAGGATTAACCAAGGGTGGAGGTTGTTCTATAGTCGGACTGGTTCTAATGTATTGGGTGAACCATTCATTCATTATCTGATAGAAGGCTTGCTTAGCCTCACCGTAACGGCTACTCGTAGCTGGTCTAGAATCAACTTGCACTGTCCCATGCGTGGGAGTAGGCGCATTGCTTTCTACATCGTCAGCTACAGTACTATCGGGATCCATTTTCTCTATAAAAGTACATTTCAAAGTCAGGAGTCATCACACTATCACAGATTCAGATATATGGCATGTATAGCTAGACTCATAAACGCTATGGTAGTCCTAGAATCGATTAAACCATAGCTCTGATACCAATAAAATGTAACACCCCTATTCTGTATCCGTCGCTGGAATAGGTAAAGGGCATTACCAGACAAACAAAACATTTTAGACCCATTCAGAATCACAGATATTATTTAACATCATTTCATAAGCAATCATCTCTTTGTATTTTTGGTAATACATGCATGAAATAGCCTCATTTTCATGTTTATTTTCATTTAATAAGTTTAATAATCAATTTCCTATTTTGCCCTTGGCATATATCATCAAATTTTCAACCACTAATGTCCATTATTGTCTACCATTAATATAAATGGTAAATTTGACATGCAAGGACCTTTATTTTAAAAGCCAAGCCAATAAGGTGCTTTAACATTTAGCACTCAACTTTTATACTTTACGCGATTTAATCCTTTTTCATAATTAAGCACAGAAAAGGACAAATTAAATCACAGAAATTTCACAGACATAAATTCACATATCACAGACACAAAAAATAATATTAAAATATTTTTCGGACTCAGATTTATGGTCCTGAAACCATTATTTTGACTAAGGTCAAAACTGGACTGTTACAACGTAGCTTACCCCCACATATTTCCCCTAGAAGGCAGTCTTAAAGAACTCCTAGGTTAGACTTCGGGTTGAGTGTCCTCCCTTACGGTCAGCCACCATTGATACGCCTCATATCGTAATAGAGAGACTGCACCCTTCAATTTTTGCTCAGTGGTGCTATCTAAGTCATCCATAATCTGTTCCATGGCCTCAATACAGTACTTGGCCACACTAGGGGCGACTCCAGTGACACTCCTAAAAAGTTCAGCTCCATTGGATCGTAGTCGTTCCGTGACTGACCCACGGCCTCTAGATCCAATATTAGGCCGAGCGACCTTCTCCAATATCCTTAGCATAGCTTGGAACAGCGCGTTGTCCTCAACCATGCGATTTTGAGACCCAGTCTCAGTAGCAGGCGACACTAGCGTCTCACTCGTGTCTAGATTTGGCATACTGCCCAGTGAAGAGGATTCAGCTTCAGCCTCTCTACGGCCTGTACCTCGGCCTTTGGTACCCCATCTGTTAATACCTCGTGCACTCATATCTAATCGAATTTATCTGTATTAAGAATTTTATAAATCAATTATAGCATTAGTATTTATTAGCAAATGTTTTATGTAAACAGTTTTAGAAATTTTAGAGTGATTTTCGTAAATCGCAATATCTATCAATCTTACAACAGTCTCAGAATACACTACCTAGAATGTTTTCAGAACACAATAGCATAATAGTTTATCAAAATACTTACAGGATCGTGTCGGAAACTCGGTGTACCATATTTTCAGTCAAATCATTTCAAACTATTTGAAAATCAATTCTTAAAAACAAAGTTTTAAAACCCAAATTCACAGCCGAGTTTTGCAACTTGACTCTGATACCACTAAGTGTAACACCCCAAATCCGGCCTTGATGTTATGGCTGAATTTGGTGAGTCACATGATAGCGTTACGATAAAATCGTTTTCATTTTATGGCTGAAGTTGGTGATGTTACATGATAGCGTTACAATAAAACTGTTTTCATTTATTTACTCTTGTTGATTCCAAAATCACTTATTTAATCGACTGTTTTAAAACATAGCTCGTTGCGGAAGCTGTAAAAATCATTTATTTTATGAAAAATAGAGTTAATTTTACCTAAATCATCTGTCTTAGGAAAACCCCTTAGTTTTAGAGAAAACTGTTTGTTCATTGAGTTTGTGCAGTTATTAAATCCATGAAAACAGTTTAAAATCCGAAATAAAAGCAACCAATCCAAAAAGTCCAATTTACATAAAAAAAACCCAGAAAATAATTAAGAAATAATTACCAAAATTAAAATTTAAAACAGTATAAAATACATGTAGCCACTGTCAAGTCCTCCGCTGCACCAATCTGTCAAGTTTGGGGATTACCTATGCACATTAACAGAGAGGGGTGAGTTTACGTAAACTCAGTGTGTAATCCCACAGAAAACAACAACAGCAAACACAGTGCACAATCAAATCAGTCTTGGGCCTAAGCCCCCTTTCAATATCATTAACGGTTCGGCCTTAGCCCAACCCAGTATTAATATCAGTATGCATAAAGGCCTTAGCCCATCACAGTATCAGTAATAGATATACAGTATTCAGTACAAAGTCTTACCCAACCAGCCTCTACACACCATCTCCGTCCAACCTTACACTCTATGTGCTGATTAAATCAACTCACCCATCCCTACATTCTAGGTAGCACCGAATGCGGCACAATACAGTAGTTTGTAACTGAGCTACCAGTATATTAGGCTTAAAGCCTTTATGTACACTTCCTCCAAATATTATCATCCCAACCCAATGAAATGCAACTATATAATATGCCATGCTTTTATGCAACCATCAATCATACGTATACATACATATATCAGTAATCATGTATCACATACACTCAGATTATACACTTAGGGGTCTAGGTCACGCTTACCGACCCTACAGTAGGTTCACAGTCGTCTTGGGCGACCCGTGCAACCCTAGGAATCATTCCAGACAAATGGGCTCACATGCCCATGTGGCTTGCCTGTATGGGCCCACACGACCTAAATTTTCCTTGGCCATGTGGATCACACGGCCTGACCCAAAATCCCACACGCTCATGTGGTTTACCTATGTGGGCCCATACGTCCGTGTGGCCTACACAGCCCAAATCAGTCTATCTCATATGTCGCACACGGCCTACTTGGCCATCACACGACCTTGTCTTGTGTGCACGGCCTGGCCTTGTCGATCGCAAGCCCATGTTATGTCACACAGCCTACCACACGCTCGTGTAGCGTCGACAGTGAAGTTTTCGACTTTTGCTAAAACCTCATTTTCTGTGTAATCGAGTACACACCTGGTACGAATTCTACGCAAAACCACTCCCGAGTCTCTAGAAACCTAAAAATTAACAACCCAAAGCTTAGAGTTAGATTTAATTCGTAACTAAATCAAACTACAAAACCAACATCGAATTCCAACACTTACTCAATCACCACGACGATTCGATTACAATTCGAAATGAGGGAAACCCCTAATCACTAGATTAGTTGCTGTTAAGTCAGAGCACTATATTAACAAAGGATTTGACAAGAATTAAAAGAGTAAACAGAGGCTCCCTACTCTACAGAACTTACTACCACTCAACAAACGAGCACGTCCACCAACCAAAATACGAAGGAGAAATGCAAAATAAGAAGAAAGTTCCGTTGACAACAGTAAAGGCAAAAAATGACAAGGAAAAGGGAGAGTTAAGCAAGTGAAAATTCGGCAGAAAGATGAAAAAGAAAGGACCGTCAGAATTTTGGGGAAAAATTTGAAAAAGAAAAGAAAACTAGGATAACCCACAACTCCCCATGTCCCTCAAATCTCTCCACTAATAGCACTACTTAGACTTTTAGTCCAACCGAAACTCTACAAGTTAGCAGAGCAAAAATAACAATCATGCTTACCCAAAGACTTGAACACACGACCTTCAACAGACTAACACTCCACCCAACCACCAGACCAACAAGCCCATTCTGATATGAGTTTTCAAGTAATTAATTAAAAGCCTACTAACCAGAGATAGGGCTTGATTCAGAAAAATGCCAAAATTTAGCCAAAATTAGCACTTGAACTTGGGACCTCTCACACACACCCAGTACACTTAACCACTAAAGCAGACACACAGTTGTGTCAGTTAATTGCAAAAGCAGAAACATAAAATTTAGGGCGTTGTAGAAGCAGTTAAATAAATTTCATTTATTTATTTTGTATTGAATGTAAATGGTTTATATATAGAATTCTTTTGTAAATGAAAAGAAGATATGAGAAAATTCTCTATTTACTTTAAGTGTTCTTTTATTTGATTGTTTTATAACACATTATCTGCACAAGCTTCTACAAGTTCATACTGAAGTTTACGTCATTTCGACTTTATATAATTTGCCCGTATAACTCCCGTTAAACTATATATGGTATACGTATTTTCAAAATTTTTTATTTTATTTTCTAAATGAAATATTTGCTTTGGGTAACATTTGCACATTTATTTTTACAACTCAAATCTAATAATGATAATTATATATACATGTTTTTTTTAGTAAAAGAAATTTCAATTAATATAATTATGTTAAGTTACTATTATGACTATTCCTCTCTATTCCAATATTTGACATACATATTATTATTTAGAAAATTTAATATATATAATTGAATTATTTTATGATTTAGAATGGTTATTATTTTACTAATATTTTTTTATTTTGATTCAAGTGATTATAATGTCAAATCTTACTAAACTTGAATTTTTGGCCTTAGACATCTCAAGCAAGAATTATTTGTCATGGGTGTTAGATGCTGAAATTCACCTAGATGTTAAAGGTCTTAGAAATACTATATTAGCAGATAAAGAAGCGTTTAATCAAGACAAGGCAAAAGCAACGATATTCATCCGTCATCATCTACATGAAGGATTAAAAATGAAATATCTCACTGTAAAAGACCATCTTGAGTTGTCAAAAAATTTGAAAGAACAATTTGACCATTCGGAAATAGTGATACTCCCTAAAGCTCGTTATGATTGGATACACTTACGACTGTAAGATTTTAAGACTATAAGTGAATACAATTCAGAACTCTTCAAAATTAGTTCTCAACTAAAATTATGTGGAGAAAACATAATTGATGAGGACTTGTTAGAGAAAACATTTTCAACCTTTTCATGCTACTAATGTGCTCCTGCAACAGCAATACCGTGAAAAATGTTTTAAAAGGTATTCTAAATTGATTTCATGCTTTTTGGTGGCTGAGCAAAATAATGAGCTATTGATGAAAAATTATGGAATTCGTCCCATTGGTTCTGCACCATTCCCTAAAGTGAATGTAGCTGTACACAATAATTATGAAAATAGAAAATATAGAGGTCACAGCCATAGTCGTAGACATAGTGAGGGACGTGGTCAAGGACGTACTAGTAATCGCTATCATGGTGGTCATAACAATGATACTTCTAACCACCTAATAAACCATAATATATATAAATTTTTATCCCTTGCTTGGCATATTTATGGATGATTTATCTTTGGTTTTATTGAATTAGATTCTCTTAAGCCTTTATTTTCATGTTTTATACTCAGGAGAGCATAAGAATAGTGAAAAGAGGAAGAAACGGGCCAAAAACGGATAAAATAGGCTAATTTTAGTGTCCCGCACGGCCTAGGCACTTCCACACGGGTAATCCACACGGCCGTGTTAGACATATGGGTAGACCACACGCTCATGTGTCATGGATGTGTCGACTTAAAACCATATCAGAATTGCACACGGCTTTAGTACCACCACACGGCCAGGTCCCTGTCGATACCTATTTTAATTCTACTCAGAAAAGACCAATTTTGGGTTATTTTGGGCATTCCAAAGTCTATTTAAACATAGGAGCAGAGGATCAAAGGGGGGACGGAGAGTAGAAGGCAGAGAATACTCGAAGACAGCCAACGGAATCAGCTCAGAAGTAGGATCTACTTCAAGCCTAAAGATCTCCATTCAATTTCCTTAGAAGTTCTTTAGGTTTATTTATGTTTTGTTGTTTTCCCAATTTTGAGATGTTTTTCCTAATTTTTATGAACTAAACTTCCTAAATACCTAAGGGAGGTGAAACCTAAGATAGATCTTATTATTATTGGAATTATATGATAAAAACTTGTCTTATTCTTAGTTATAAGTTTTAATCCTTGTTTTAATAATCTAGGATATTAATCCAGGTTTTGATGTGCTTATTCAGTGGAGCAAAAGTCCCTATTTAAGAGTAGATCTTCCATAATTAAGTAGAGTTGCATGCAATCCTAGAGATAGGGCGACATAAATCTGCCGGATTAGAGTCAAATCTAATAAGGGAGTCCATAGATCGAGTTAATGCAATAATAGGGGTTTTAATTAGAAAGAGATTATGATTAATCAACCTAGAGTTAGTTGTTTTTAGTCTCGAGAGAGATATTAACATAATCTAAGGATTCATACGGATTAAGTCAAGTGAATAAATCGTCTAATTCAGAAGTAATAAGTGAAGTCTAGGTGGATTCTTCCTTGGGTATTGTCTTCTCCATTGGTTTTCCAAAAGTATTTTCGAACTTTAATCTCTGCAGGTTGTCCCTAAGAAAGGAGGCATGACTGTTGTGGCTAATAAGAAGAATGAATTGATCCCAACACACACAGTCACAGGATGAAGAGTTTGCATTGACTATAGGAACTTGAACAATGCCACGAGAAAAGATCACTTTCCCTTACCATTCATTGATCATATTTTGGAAAGATTATCTGGGCATATGTATTATTGCTTCCTATATGGACTCTCCGGTTACTTCCAAATCCCAATAGCTCCTAAGGACCAAGAGAAAACGACATTTACATGTCCATACGGTACGTTTGCTTATCGATGAATGCCTTTTGGATTATGTAATGCTCTTGCTACTTTTCAGCGATGCATGTTGGCCATTTTTGATGAACTGGTAGAATACATTATGGAGGTATTTATGGATGACTTCTCGGTATTCGGTAACTCTTTCCATCTTTTCCTTAAAAATTTAAAATGATCTGTAATGAGGTGAGGAAACGAACCTTTTACTGAATTGGGAAAAATGTCACTTCATGGTTCGTGAAGGGATTATGTTAGGCCACAAAATTTCTAGGAAGGGGATCGAGGTTGACAAAGCAAAAGTTGAAACTATTGAGAAATTACCTCCTCCTAGTTCAGTTAAGGCTATTCGAAGCTTTTTAGGTCATGCTAGATTTTATAGAAGATTTATCAATGATTTTTCTAAAATAGCTAAGCCTTTAACGAATTTACTAGAAAAAGATGTGCCTTTCAATTTCAATCAGGAATGTTTAGAAGCATTTGATACTCTTAAGGATAAATTAATTAATGATCCAATTTAGAAGCATTTAATACTCTTAAGGATAAATTAATTAATGCTCCAATTGTAGTTGCACCTGATTGGAATTTACCCTTTGAACTAATGTGTGATGCGAGTGATTTTGCAGTAGGTACAGTTCTTGGACAGCGAAGAGACAAGCATTTTCAACCAATTTATTATGCTAGCAAGACATTGACAGCCGCACAAGAAAACTATACGACATCTGAGAAAGAATTATTGGCTGTGGTTTTTGCATTCGATAAATTTAGACCATATTTAATATTATCTAAAGTTATCATATACACTGACCATTCAGCTCTTCGATATCTCCTTTCTAAATCAGATGCAAAACCTCGACTAATAAGATGGATACTATTGTTGTAGGAATTCGATTTAGAAATTCAAGATAAAAAGGGAGCAGAAAATATTGCAGCAGATCATCTTTCTAGATTAGAAAACCCATATCTTAAGGAGCTTGATGAACATGAGATAAACAACTCGTTCCCTGAAGAACAACTTTTTGCTATATCTCACTCTGAGGTTCTTTGGTTTGTAGACATTGCGAATTATTTAGCTGCCAATGTTACACCAAAAGGGCTGACACATCAGCAAAAGAAGCGATTCTTTACTGATGTTAAATTTTTTTTGGGTGGATCCTTTTCGTTATTGTATAAGTGCAGATCAAGTCATTAGAAGATGCGTTACAAAGTCAGAAGCAATTAAAATCTTGGAACATTACCACTCAAGACCGACTGGAGGACATTACAGTGGGACTAGGACCGCACATAAAGCGCTCGAATCAGGTTTTTATTGGGCCATACTATTCAAAGACGCCAACAGGTATGTTACTTCTTGTGATAAATGCCAACAAACAGGTAATATCTCCAAACATGACTAAATGCCTCAAACGTGTATACCTTCATGTGAAATATTTGATGTATAGGGTATTGATTTTATGGGTCCATTCCCTAGCTCATTTGGGAATAAATACATCTTAGTAGTCATTGATTATATGTCCAAATGGGTGGAAGCCCAAGCTTTACCTACAAATGATGTTAGAGTGGTGGTGAGGTTCCTCAAGAAACTCTTCTCTCGAGTTGGAACACCTAGAGAAATTATCAGTAATAGGGGTACTCATTTTTGTAATGCTCAATTTGATAAAACCCTTAAGAAATATGGAGTTTACCATAAAACAGCCACCCCTTACCATCCTCAGACTAGTGGTCAAGTCGAAGTACCAAACCGAGAGCTTAAACGTATCCTAGAAAAGACTGTAGAGTCAAATAGGGAGGATTAGGTAATGAAAGTAGATGATGCTTTATGGACCGATAGAACTGCTTTTAAGACCCCCATAGGAACATCTCCTTACAGACTTGTTCATGGGAAAAGTTGTTATTTACCGTTTGAACTAGAACACAAAGCATTCTGGGTTTCTAAAATTTGATCTCAAACTTGCAGGTGGGAAAAGGTTGATGCAGCTGAACGAGCTAATGCATATGAGAATTCACGATTATACAAGGAAGCAACGAAGCACCACCATGATGCTCATTTAAAGCAACACAAGCAATTTGAAGCTGGAGACCTTGTCTTGCTATACAATTCAAGGCTCAAATTATTTCCTGGGAAGTTAAAATCACGATGGTCAGGTCCATTCATAGTCCAAACCGTTTTTCCATATGGCACAGTAGAGGTAAGTCATCCAACCCACAGCACTTTCAAGGTAAACGGACATCGTCTTAAACTTTATAACAGCGAGGATTTTAAAGATTATAGAGAGGACCTATAGCTCTGCGAACCTGCCTAAATATACCACAAGGTAAAGTCAAGGTTAGACTTTAAATAAGCGCTCCTCGGGAGGCAACCCGAGCACTAACCCCACTAAATAAGTTTATTTTTCTTTCATTCATTTTTCATAGTTTAAATGCAGGTATTTTTGACACACACGGCTTGGACGCACAGGCGTGTCCATGGCTGTGTTAGAATAGGACAAACATTTTCCCAAGACAGGATGACACACGAGCTACGATAACTAGCTATGGCCATGTGATACAACCGTGCGAACCACACAGCTATGGGACACGAGCGTGTCTCATACTGTGGTGAAACTGCACTTCAATTTCCTAAAAATTGGTAGAGGCATGGAATGCGATAAATCACCATTGCCGTGCGATGTAGCCGTGTAACCCACACGGTCATGAAACACGGGCGTGCTTGAGGCTATGTGGGAACCTGAGCACACACTTTGAAATTTTTAAGCCAGAATGGAAAAAAGGCATGTCCCACGGCCGTGCTTAAAAGCCGCGGGCAATCCTAACTAGAGAACACGGGCTTGGTGGAAGACATACAAGCATGGGAGAAGCAAATGAGAAAGCACACGGCTGTGCGATGCGGCCATGTGTGCCACACGGCTTAGACACAAGGGCGTGTCCAAAGGCCGTGGACAATATTGACTTAAAATTTCATGAAAAACACGGGCTAAGAGAGAGACACACAGGCGTGGTCCATGACTGTGTGGTCTAAAAAAGGGCGTACACGACCGTGGCCCCCATTTTATTTGAAATCCTAACCTTAATTTCCCCTCATTTCTATTTAAACCCCACTATTCACCCATCACACCCCCTTTCACTATTCATCCTTCCTACTTCGACCACCATTTTTCGACGAGCCGCCGGCAACCAACACTCCCACTCCCCTTTACCCCATTCTTTCTTCCTTCCTTTCCCTTTCTCCCTTTTTGCTTACCCCACAGCCCACGACCTCTCTCCTCTCTCGCTCACACAACCACCCATCCCCTCAACCAGACTCCCACTGTTCAGCAACCATAAACCGTCGCGACCACCACCGATCACCACTATTAGTTTCCTCTTTTCCACCTCTAATTCCTTTACATTATTTTAATTATTATTATTATTATTATTATTACTCTTATTTCTTTATTACTGTTCTATCTTATTTCTATTATATTGATATATTGTTATTATTACTATTGCTTTACTGATATTGTTGGTTCTTACTCAGTTACAATTTTTTTTCTTGATAATTTTATGCTTAAGTTAGTTTTGGACATTCGTAATATTCTGCATATATTTTAGGGTCATTGGTTTTGTTGATTTAATTCATATTTTGCTTGCTCATTTATTTTTATATATATTTATTTAGTAATCAATTATTTAGTTTTCTACTAAGTATTAAGATTCTACTTATTTTGTCTGCCTGATTAAGCTGCACTTGGATGCTTGTTTCTTATTCGTTTGACTATTATGTTGATTCGTCCAATTGAATTATGTGATTACTTTCGTAGGACACTATGACAAACACAAGAGGCAAGAAAACTTCCGTCCCTGTTTTGAAAAATCAGAAGAGCCCAGGAGCGACATCCTCAAGTGTGACCATTGAGATACGCCATCCCTTTCTCCAATTCCCACCAGGATCTCAGGAGGAGTTGTTTCAAATTCTACGTGCCCGACCCCTTAGTGTGGGCTGGTGCATTGATTGGGCCGCATTAAAGTAGGTCCACCTAGCTGACTCAGTTCGAGCCCTCCTCGCTATCGCTCTTTGGGACCGCTTCGTCGACATTATTGAGCCTACGTACTTGGAGTTCACTTTGGAACTTTGTTCGACATTTCAGTAACAGAAAGTTATGACAGAGTTCAACGACCCAGGCATAGTCCAATTCCGTCTTGGCGGTCTAATACGTCAATTGAGTGTCCCAGAATTCGGAGTTGCCTTGGGACTTTATACGGATGAATTTATAGAGGTAGACAATTTTCCCCATCTCCACCGTCACATTCATTATGCCCCTTCCTCATGTTGGGCAGCCCTCATTCCTGCTACGGGCATTTACGACCCCAGTCGCTCTAAGGCATCGTCTCTCTCCCCAACGTTACGATATCTCCGTGCCCTTTTAGCTCACACCTTAACAGGGCGACGAGAAAGCACTGGCGTCGTTAATACTCACGACGCATACGTCTTATGGAGCATAAGGCAAGGGCATGTTTTCGATCTCGCATACTTCATAGCCCTCACCTTTCGTCATCAGACCAAATGACACAGAAAAGGAGCCATCTCATCGACGCTTATGTGACTCGTCTAGCTCGACGCTTTGGGCTCTTGAACACATCGGCGCAGTCCTTATCGCTCACACTCATCGGCCAGATGTCCCCACAGGGCATCTCAAGTATGCTCCATATGAGGATGATAGAGCGTTGTCATGGGTTCGATCCTCCTCAATACTGACTAGCACGAGCCACTGATGAGGATGATCCCGAGGATATTCCTGACGATATCCCTTCATTTCATAAGGACCCACCTTCTCAGTCACCGCCGAGTCACAGACCAGTTCATGCGGCTGCTTCATTGACAGAAATTTCCACTTGACTAGATTTGAGTAATATTGCACTCAGCGATTCGACAGTTTAGAGGTGACTTTGCAACAGATTTGCCAGCATTTCCACATTTCGCCTCCAACACCACCACCTCACCATCCGGATGCCGATGAGGACTTTTGAGTCTATTTATTTTACTTTCTTTTCCTTTTCCTTTTGTTTTTATTTTTATTTTAATTTCATGTTCTAAAAGATTTATATTAGTATATTTTGAATCCCGTGCTTATATGGCTTTTTCTTTATGAGTAACCATAACAACCCCTTCGATGTAACTTCCTAAAATAGTACTGATTATATCGCAGTTCCAAAAGATTCAGTTGATTGGCGCTACTTAGGAATATACAAACAATCCTCTGAGGAAAGGTGTACTACGACTACCATGTCCTGCTCAACCACAACCATAGCCACTACGACACCGACCACCACGATAACCTCTTTGCTAGGCGTTGTGACTGTGGAACCCAACCTCTACCACCACGAGTATCTTCCCCTACCTTCACCTCGGCCTAGTTATACATACACTTCAATTCCACTATCTGCAAATCCGAATTCAGGGCAGTTTCACTTTTTCCTTTCTCTTATAATATTCTGCTTATGTTATTATCTATCTTTGTACATTGAGGACAATGTACATCTTAAGTGTGGGGAGGTTAATCATATCATTATCATAAAATCCTTGAATTTTGTCTAATCCCCAAGTAATTTTCTCATATCACTATTAGAAGGAAGTTTGATTAATTTATGATTTTTATTGATATGTTTTGGATTAAACATAGTTAATTGTGCATTGATTGTCTAACTTTAAAATAGTAGAGAATCAAACATGATAAGCTGACTTTTGAGAATTAAAATTGCTAGGTTGTTTCCCTGAATTGAGGTATTATCTTGACGTTCTAAGTTTATAGGATTGACCTTAAATACGCATAATTTTCATGAGATTTTGAGCCTTTTAGAGCATATATCTTCCTTTCTCACTTATTTTATTAGTTATGAGTGCGTCAACATTGATTTGCTATTCTAAAACTTGCTTTGATTATGCATGTCAAGACCACACCTTTGATTTGATATACTGAGATGATAAAGGCACTTAGGTTTTAACCCACTTATCCCACAAAAAGTCTACCCACATAATTGACCCTTAGTGAACCCTTTTGAGCCTTAACCATTGTTTCTTGATTTTCCCCTTAATGATAACCTACAACTTAACCCTTTTTGATTCGTTAAGAATTTCTCCCTTTTTATTGACTCCCTTTTTATCGAGATTTGATTTGATTAGTTACCTAACTATGTTCGTTCATTTCAGTTGCTGAATTATTTCTTATTATGTACTTTCCATTTTTGTACTTGTTCTTATTCTTAAAAAAATAAGCCGTATATTTATTCATATAATTACATATTTGTTATAGAGAGTTTGGATAAGTCAAAGTTACTATATTGAGAAAAAGCTCACATCATGAGTTTTGGATAGTTTTAATTTTGGCACTTGTTTGTAATTTAATAATTAGCTTTATTTTTCTAAGATTGGTAATCTATTAAATTAATCTTGATTCTAACCCTCTTTTTTAGCCTTTATCCAATCTTTTAAACCAAGCCCCATTACAACCCTATTAAAGACCTTTTGATTCGTCTATCATCTTATTTATAGTTGTGGAGATTTGATTTTCATGCAAGCCGATGGTAATAACTTTTCATGTTTGACTATTGAGTGCTTAATTATTGAACCTTAAACACTTTGAGTGATTTGAGTGAATCTTTAGTGAGGATGTAAATCCTTCTCGATTTGGAATTAAAGGTAATTACTTTGATAAAGGGGGATACATATGATCTTATGATTAAAATGCTCAACTTGGATTATTTGAAACTTTAAAGTTCTTTTAGTTGAATTCTCAATGTGTGATTACTTGTGGATTACTTCAAAACATTCTTGATGAGAATTATAAGTTGAAAAAAATTTATTTTAATTGTGAGGTGAGGATTTTGCTTGAGGATAAGCAAATGCTTAAGTATGGGGATATTTGATAAACCATAATATATACATATTTTTATCCCATGATTGGTATATTTATGGATGATTTATCTTTGGTTTTATTGAATTCGATGCTCCTAATATTTTAATTTCATGTTTTATACTCAGGAGAGCATAGGATAGTGAAAAGATCAAGGAACGGGCCAAAAACGGACAAAATAGGCTAATTTCAGTGTTCCACATGGCCTAGGCACTTCCACACGGGTAATCCACACAGTCGTGTTAGACACACGGGCAGACCACATGCCCGTATGTCATGGCTGTGTCGACTTAAAACCATATTAGAATTACCCACGGTATGAGCACCACCACACGGGCATGCCACAATGTCGTGTCCCTGTGACCTATTTTAATTCTACTCGAAAAATGCCAATTTTGGGCTATTTTAAGCATTCCAAAGTCTATTTAAACACAGGAGAAGAGGATCAAAAGAGGGACGGAGAGTAAAAGGCAGGCAATACTCGAAGACAGCCAACAGAATTAGCTTGGAAGTAGGATCTACTTCAAGTCTGAAGATCTCCATTCAATTTCCTTAGAAGTTCTTTGGGTTTCTTTATGTTTTGTTATTTTCCCAATTTTGAGATGTTTTTCCTAATTATTATGAACTAAACTCCCTAAATACCTAAGGGAGATGAAACCTAGGATAGATCTTATTATTATTTGAATTATATGATAAAAACTTGTCTTATTCTTAGTTATGAGTTTTAATCCTTGCTTTAATATTCTAGGATATTAATTCGGATTTTGATGTGCTTATTCAGTGGAGAAAAAGTCCCTGTTTAAGAGTAGATATTCCATAATTAAGCAGAGTTGCATGCAATCCTAGAGATAGGGCGACATAAATCTGCCGGATTAGAGTCAAATCTAATAAGGGAGTCTATAGATCGAGTTAATGCGACAATAGGGGTTTTAATTAGAAAGAGATTATGATTAATCAACCTAGAGTCAGTTGTTTTTAGTCTCGAGAGAGATATTAACATAAGCTAGGGATTCCTACGGATTAAGTCAAGTGAATAAATCGTCTAATTCAGAAGTAATAAGTGAAGTCTAGGTGGATTCTTCCTTGGGTATTGTCTTCTCCATCGATTTTCTAAAAGTATTTTCCAATTTTAATCTCTGTTGTGTTCGTAGTTAATTAAATAGTTAATCTTAGTTTAAAAACATCCCTTTAATCCTTAGGCTAGATAATAAAAAAGATGGTAATTACTATTACTTTTAGTCCTTGTGGATACGATATTTTCGGTCTCACCATAACTATACTACTGTTCGATAGGTGTGCTTGCCTTAGTCGAATTTTTAGTTAGTTTAGCGACCATCACCACCAGAAAAAGAATAACAATGAAAGACAAGAAAGTAGTGGTCAAAATAATCCTTCAAAGATTATTGAGAATATATGCTACCGATATGGTATGAAGGGGCATCGGTCACGTACCTATCGTACGCTTGAGCATTTAGTGAAACTTTATCAAGCATCCACTAAAAAGAAGAGAAAGCATATATCGACAAATTTTATATCCCAAAATGATGAAATGGAGGAAATAAATGAAGATATTCACTATAATACTAAAACTGACCATGCCTACGAGGGTGATAAATTTAATGACCTTAATAATATAACTCACAAGATGTGGCAAATTTCTTTTGAGAATCATTAGAAAAATTGATGTTATTTTGACATTTTTATGTTGTTTTAAGTACGCTTTGTTTTCTAGCATAAAGAATAATTTATATATTTAATAAATATTTGTAATGTTTCTCATATTATATTTTGTTTGTTTTTATGAAGAATATGAATATTCAACAAAACTTCGATGAACCCAAAATCAATAGAGATATGTATCATGCAGATAGTGCTACAACACATACAATACTCATTGATAAAAAATATTTTTCTCATTTGACAATAAGTAATGCTCATGTTAATACAATATCGGGTAGTTCAAAACTTATTGAAGGCTCTAGAAGAGCTATTATATTATTACCTAAATGTACAAAATTTTTCATTGATGATCTATATATTCCACTAAGTCTCAAAGAAATTTATTGAGTTTTAAAGATATTCGTCTTAATGGATATCATATTGAGACTATGAATGAGAAAAATATTGAATATCTATATATTACAAATGTTGAATGTAGAAAGACTACTTTTTCATCAGGTTTATATTATACACATATTAGTTCAATTGAGTCACATGTTACTACAAATTAGAAGTTTGTAGAACCACATACTTTTACTATTTGGCATGACCGAGTAGGCCATCCCGGATCTATTATGATGCTAAGAATCATCGAGAATTCAATCGGACACCCATTAAAGAACCAAAAGCTTCTTGAATTTAAGGATTTATCTTGTGTTGCTTGTTCTCAAGAAAATTTGATTATTAGACCATCACCAGTTAAAGTTGGGATTAAATCTCCTGCATTTCTGGAACGTATTCAAGGTGATATATGTAGACCCATTCATCCACCATGTGGACCATTCAAATGTTTTATGGTATTGATAAATGCATCTAGTAGGTGGTCACATGTTTGTTTATTGTCGACTCGCAACCTGGCATTTACGAGACTACTTGCTCAAATAATTTGATTAAGAGCACAATTTCTAGATTATGCAATCAAAACTATTTGTCTTGATAATGTTGGTGTGTAACACCCCAAACCCGGCCTAAATGTTATGGCCGAATCTAGTGATGTCACATGGAATGGACATCGAAAATGAGTTTGTCGTGTTAAGACCGTTCCAGTTAATTAGTTTTATCTTAAGTCGGAGTAAAATGCATGTTCTTTATTATGTCTAAAATCGTATCTTTTTAATGGAAGCTTTGGTAACGTTTTTTTTGAAAAACTATTTGTGTTGAAAGAAAGCTTTATTTTAAGCAAAATCGAGTTTTTACCGTCTAGCCGTACTAAAATCGTAAAACAGTTTAAAAATCCAAAATTCAAAACCAAACAGTCCAAAGTCCCAAAATTACACAACAAATACCCAAAATAATGTGTATTCCAAAAACTGAATCAAAATAGTACGAAATAGTGGTGGATTACCTAGGGATTACCTATACAGATTAACAGAAAAAAGGGTGAGTTTTCGTAAACTCAGTGTGTAATCCCCACAGAAAAATACATACAAATACACATCAGAAAATAGTCAAGTTTAGTATGGGCCTGAGCCCATTTCAGGTTCTGTTTAAGCCTTAGCCCAATTAAGTTTCAGATATAATTTAGGGCCTTGGCCCATCTTAGATACAATATGCAGTAATAGAAATCAGAATCCTACCCACCAACCTCTACACACCATCTCCGTCCATCTCTACACACTATGTGGGGTTAAAAACACTCACCCATCCCTACACAGCATGCTGTACCGTAATGCAGCACATATCCAGTAATTTGCAGCTGAGCTACCAGATAACAAGCTTGAGAGCCATTCAGACACTTCCTCCAAATATCATCAATGCACCCCAATACAATGCAACATACAATAAATGACATGCTGATATGCAATTATTAGTACATACATTCAGCTTAGAATACATGCTCAGTATTATCAGGCTCAGTACAGATAACATACAAATAGTTCACGTATATAAGGGTGTAAGGGTTGCTTACCAACCCGACAGTAAGTTCATAGTCGACTGGGGCAACCCATGCAACCTTAGAAACTTCTCAGTTAAAATGGGCTCACACACCCATGTACCCTGCCCCACAGCACAAATTGGCCTCGGCCATTTGGATCACACTGCCTACCCAGAATCCCACTTCGCCTATGTAGGCCCACACTTTATTGTGGCCTACACGGCCCAATTTAGTCTAGCCCATGTGTCGCACATAGCCTATCTAGTTATCGCACGGCCGTGTCTGGTGCGCACGGCATGGCCTCGTCGATCACACGCCCATGTTATGGCATATGGCCTACCACACAGCCTACCACACGGCTGTGTGGCGTCGACAGAATGGTTTTCGACTTTCGCTGAAACCTCATTTTTTGTGTTTTCAGGTACACACCAAGTATCTTTTAATGCCAAAACCACACCCAAGATGAACAGTACATCAAAACCCTAAACGATTTAACTACAAAATGAATATTCATTTACACCTGATTCTCAACTAGGGCGGAAAGTAGAAAACAGATTCCCAAAGAACAAAAATAACCGAACAGTAAGGGGAAAAGTATCAATTGAGGTCAAAAGCAACAAGAAGAGGAAAAAAGAAGGCTTGCCGTTAGAATTTAAGGGGAGGGAGGGAGAGGGAGACGAAAATTTGAAAAAAAATAAATCAGAATAGGCAATATTTTGATAACTTCCCCTATTATCTCCTCAAATCTCTCACCACTATCCCACTAACAGCCCACTACTCAGAATCCCCTTTCAACACAACTCTAGCCAAAATTTGAAGCAAAAATATTACTCCTTGGCATCACAGAGATTCGAACACAGGACCTCCAGCACACCAACACTCCATTTAACCACTAAACCTGTAGGCCCATTCTGGTATGTTTTTACAAAGAATTAAATACAAACCTACTGAAAAAATTAAGGCTTTCCTCAGAAAAATTTAAGAATTTTGCCAATGGCATGGCTTGAACTTGGGACCTCCCACACACACTCAGAACACTTAACCACTAAATCAAATACACATTTGTGTCACAAATTCAAAAATACAAAAATAAGAATTTTGGAGCATTATAACTTTACCCTCCAAAAAGAAAATTTCGGCCTCGAAATTTACCTGATCAGAATAGATGAAGATACTGCTGATGCATCGCATTCTCAGGCTCCCACGTGGCCTCCTCCATGTTATGGTTCCACCACAACACTTTCACTAATGGAATAGACTTCCTTCGAAGAACCTTTACATCACGATTCAGAATCTGAACCGACTCTTCCTCGAAGGTCATGTTCGGCCTAACTTCAATCTCCTCAACAGGGATAATATGCGAGGGATCAGAGCGGTAACGCCTCAACATCGAGATACGAAACACATCATGAATGCAGTTTAGCTCTAGTGGTAACTCCAACTGATAAGCAACTATTCCTACTCTTTTTATAATCTGGTATGGCCCAATAAACCTAGGGCTCAACTTGCCATTTAGACCAAACCTCAAAACCTTCTTCCATGGCGAGACCTTCAGAAACACTAAGTGCCCCATAGAGTACTCGATCTCACGTCTTTTTAGATCAGCATAAGACTTCTACCTATTAGAAGCTACTTTCAGTCAATCCCTAATCAATCGAACATTATCTTCAGTCTCGGAAACTAACTCAAGACCTTGAACACGTCGCTCGCCCAACTCAGTCCAACATAAAGGAGTGCGACACATACAACCATACAATGCCTAGTAAGGTGCTATCGAGATGCTAGGCTGGAAGCTGTTATTATAGGCGAACTCGGCTAATGGCAGATAGTCCTCCCAACTGCCTCGAAAATCAATTACGCAGCTCCTCAACATATCCTGCAGTATCTGAACCACCCTCTCAGATTGACAATCGGTCTGAGGATGGAACGCAGTACTGAAGTCTAATCTCGAACCTAAAGCCTTATGCTACTTCCCCCAAAATCGAGACATGAAGCGAGGCTCCCTATCTGAGATAATAGAAAATGGTACCCCATGCAGTCTCACTATCTCGGAAATATAAAACTTCTCTAGCTTCTGCAGAGAATAATCAGTACGAACCGATATAAAGTGCACTGACTTGGTCAATTGATCCACGATGACCCAAATCAAATCCTTCTTAGTGGGTGTTAAGTGTAACCCACTAACAAAGTCTATCGTCACACGTTCCCACTTTTAAAGGGGAATTTTAATCGGCTGCAGCAAACCCGAAGGCGACTGGTGCTCAGCCTTAATCTGCTACACGTCAAGCATCTAGCCACAAAATCAGTAACCTCTCAATTCAGTCCTGGCCACCAATACAACTCTCGAAGATCTCGAAACATCTTATTCCCACCAGGATGCATAGCGTAAGGGCTACCATGTGCCTTTCTCAGTATAAACTGCCTCAGATGAGAATCATTCAGCACAAATATTTGGCCTCGGAAACACAACACACCTTCAGAGTTCAACCCAAAATCTGTAGTGTTACCACTCTCAATCTGTCGAAACCGTAGACCCAAACACTCATCCTCCAACTGTTTAACCTTAATCTGTTCAACCCCCGTCGGTTTAACCTGTAGCTTGGCTAGTAAGCTACCATCATCAAATAAGCTTAGGCGAGCAAACATCTCCCTCAAATTAGTCATAGCTTTAAGGGTCAATGCATCAGCCACTACATTGGCCTTGCCAAGATGGTACTCAATGGTGTAATCGTAATCCTTAAGCAACTCAATCCAAGCACGCTGCCTAAGATTCAGTTTCTTCTAGGTGAGGAGATATTTGAGCCTCTTGTGATCAGTGTAGATGACACACTTCTCACCATACAAATAATGCCTCTAGATTTTCAGTGCGAAAACCACCGCAGCCAACTCCAAGTCATGCATCGGATGATTTGCTTTATGAGTCTTAAGCTGATGAGACACATATGCAACCACCTTACCATCCTACATCAACACACAACCTAACCCCACATGTGATGCATCACTGTATACCACAAAGTCTTTACCAGACTCAAGCTGTATCAGAATAGGAGCTTGAGTCAGAACAATCTTAAGCTTCTCGAAGCTCTCTTACTGTGCATCAGTCTACACAAAAGGAACTCTATTATGCAGAAGCTTAGTGAATGGAGCTATGATCAAGCAAAACCTTTCTACAAAACGCCGATAGTAACCCGCAGGCCTAGAAAGCTACTGATCTCAGACACATTCTTTGGCCGTTTCCAATCCAACACCGCCTTAATCTTACGAGGATCAACTCGTATCCCCTTAGAAGAAACTACATGTCCTAAAAATGTTACTTCTCGGAGCCAGAACTCACACTTACTGAACTTCGCATACAATTGTTTCTCACGAAGAATCTATAGTACCATTCTAAGATGCTAATTGTGCTGGTCTTTAGTCTTAAAATACACCAAAATATCATTGATGAGCACCACTACAAACTGATCCAGATGGGGCTGGCACACTCGGTTCATCAAGTCCATAAATGTCGCTAGTGCATTAGTCAAACCAAAGGGCATCATTAGGAACTCGTAATGACCATAACGAGTCCTAAATATCGTCATAGGCACATCAGCCTCCTTAATCCTCAATTGATGATAAACCCAAATATAGATCAATCTTGGAAAACACAATGGCCCCTCTGAACTGGTCAAATAAATCATCAATCCTCTAAAGTGGATACTTATTCTTAATCGTTAGCTTGTTCAACTGTCAGTAGTTGATACACATCCTCAATGTCCTATCTTTCTTTTTCACAAACAATACGGGTGCTCCCTACAGAGACACACTAGGACGAATGAATCCCTGATCTAAAAATTCCTGAATTTGAACCTTAAGCTTCGTAAGCTCCTTCGGTGCCATTCAGTAGGGGGCGATAGACACCAGAGTTGTGCCTAGAATAAGCTCGATCCTAAATTCCACTTCTTAGCTCGGAGGCAAACCTAGTAGCTCCTCAGGGAAGACATCCAAAAATTCTCTTATAGTTCTGATGTCCTTTACAGAAGAATCCACAGAATCAGAAACGCTTACATAGGCCAGATATGCCTCACATCCATTCCGGACCAACTTTTCTGCCACCAATGTAGAAATAACATTAGTCAAAAAATTCCGACGTCCCTCAATCACAACTACCTCGTCGTCCTCCTAAATTCTCAAAAGGACCCTCTTAGTTACACGGTCCAGACTTACTCGGTGCTTGACCAACCAGTCCATCCCCAAAATTAAATCAAACTCCCCGAACGGAAGCTTCATCAGATCAACCAAAAATACTATCCCTTGGACCTCTAATGGAATGACTCTATACAATTTGCTAACTTAGATAGATTGCCCCAAAGGACTCACAACAGTCACCTCACAAGAAGTATTCTCAACCGGAATCCCTAAAGTTTCAGACATAGTGCTAGCTACATAGGAATGTGTAGAGCCTATGTCTATTAATGCAAGATAAGGCACATTGTAAATTAAAAACGTACCTATGATAACGTCTGGAGCATCTCTGTCCTCTCATCGATGAGCAGCATAAACAAGAGCTGGCTCAGTCTGCCCAGCACCTCTGCCCGGTGCTCTCTATCCACGGCCCATGCTGTTACCACCCCTAGCCTGACCACGACCCCTAAGTGGCTGTTGAACAACCCTCTGGGGCTGTGCAGTACTAAAACCCGAAGCTTCTATCTGGTCGACCCTCAGCCGACACTTTCAAATGCGGTGCTCAATAGCCCACATCTCAAACATACCCCAGTCGTCCTCCAACATTCGCCTAGATGGTATCTACCACAATGCCCACAAGGCAAGATCCCAGTAGGTGCAACAGGGGGCCCAACTCTAACTGGCCCATCAGATTTGACCTTTTTCTTAGGCCTCAGCGCAGAATTCGAGGGCTCTAAATCCCTCTTATTCTTACCCCTCTCTCTATCTCTTTTTTGGCACTCAATGCGCTTTGCCTCTTCGGCGATCTTTGCCTTCTCTACCAAAACTGAGAACTCCCGCTTCCTCTACAGAGCTATCAGTACCCTCAAATTATCTCTTAGGCTGTCCTCAAACCTAACGCACCTCTCATACTAAGTTAACACCATACCTCGCACATAGCGGCTCAACCTCAGAAATTCAGCCTCATACTCAGCTACTGATCGGTCTCCTTGTGAAAGATTCATGAACTCACGCCTCCTAGCATAGATGTAGTTGGTTCCTACATATTTTCCTTGAAATGTAGACTTATAGAAATCCCAAGTCAATCGATCTGGCTAAGTCCCTTCCTTAGTGGTCAACCACCACTAATATGCTTCATCGCGAAGCAAAGAAACAACACCTCTCAGTTTCTACTCGGGTGTAAAATCCAAATCATCCATGATTCTTTCAGTGGCTTCTATCCAATACTTAGCCACGTTAGGAGCAACTCTAGTGATACCCCTAAATAATTAAGTCCCGTTGGACTGCAGTCATTCCATAACTGACCCTCGGCCCCTAGATCTAGTATTGGGCCCAATGACCCTCTTCAAAATCCTTAACATAGCCTGGGACAATGCGTCATCCCTAGCCATGCGATCTTGAGACCTAGTCTCAGTCGCAAGTGACACCAGTGTCACACTCGTGTCTAAATTAAGTATGCCATCAAATGCCAAAGACTGAACTCGTGTCCCTTTACGGCCCCTTCCACGGCCTCTAGTACCCAATCCATGGATACCTCACTCGCTAATCGTAGATTCAAAGCTTATCTGTATTAATAGTTTTATGAATAATTTATAGTTTCGAAATTTATTAGAAGATATTTTATGCAAACAGTAGCATAAATTTAAAGTTTGCAATCGCGAATCGCAGTATCTATCAGTTTTCCCTACAGTCTCAGAGCACAGTAACTATAGTGTTTTTACAGTATACTACTGATAATCCGTAATTTATACATGTTTTTATCCCATTCTTAGCACATTTATGGATGGTTTCTCCTTAGATTTGGTGAATTTGATGCTCCTAATTCTTTAATTTCATATTTTATACTTAGGTGAGGATAGGAGAGTAAAAAGAGCGAGAAACGGACCGAAAATAGAGAAAATGGACTCACATGGGAAATCAACACGGCCTGGGCTTCCTCACATGGGCGTGTCCCTTTGGC
This sequence comes from Gossypium hirsutum, assembly GCF_007990345.1. Classification (NCBI taxonomy): domain Eukaryota; kingdom Viridiplantae; phylum Streptophyta; class Magnoliopsida; order Malvales; family Malvaceae; genus Gossypium; species Gossypium hirsutum. The sequence goes on along the minus strand of NC_053425.1, from coordinate 47,390,373 downwards.
AGGATCGAAGCACGACTTACACAAGTAGACTACACGCCCGTGCCTATTCAATAGCCTTAGCCATGGGCTGGAGTAATCGCACACGGCCGTGTCATACGGGCGTGTCCCTGCTGAGCCCAAGTATAACCCTATTCGGAAAAGTCCAATTTTGAGGGCTCTTGGGCATTCTAAAGCCGATTTAAACACCTGATGAGGCACTTAGGAAGGAGACGCGAAGTAGAAGGCAAGGAATTACTCAAGGGAAGCCGATTGGCCCATCTCAGAAGTCAGATTCATCATCAAGACTGAAGATCTCCCTTCCATTTCCATTCAGGGGTTTCTGGTTTTCTTTATGTTTTGTATTCATTATTCTTCTGAGATGTTTTCTTCTATAATTATGAACTAAACCCCTTAAATTCCTAAGGGGAATGAAACCTAAGACGGATCTTGTTAATATTATCTGAATTGTATGATAAATATTTGACTTGTTCTTAATTATGTGTTCTTAATTCTTGTTTTAATATTCCAGGATATTGATTCAAGTCAATGCTTTTTTTCAACAGAGGAATAGACGCTGTCTAATAGTAAATTTGTCATAATTAAGCGGATTTGATTGCACCCCTAGAGATACGGTGATAAGATTTTACTAGATTAGGGTGAAACCTAATAAGGGGATCCATAGATCGAGTTAATACAACACTAGGTGTTAATTAGAAAGAGATTTCAATTAATCAACCTAGGGTTAGACGTTATTAGTCTCGAGAGAGATAATAATATAACTTAGGGATTTCTATGGATCAAGTCAAATGAATAAATCGTCTGATTCAAAGTCAGATAACAAGTGAAGTCTAGGTGGATTTTTCCTTGGGTATTGTCTTAATCAATCGATTTTCCCAAAAGCTTTTTCCTAGTCTTCTCTCTGTGCACTCTTAGTTTAGTAATTAGTTTAGATAACCAAATCCCTTAATTTTTAGGCTAGATAATAAAAAGAAGGCAATTACTAGTACTCTTGGTTCTTTTGGGTTCGACAATCCGGTCTTGCTAAAGCTATACTACTGTTCGATAGGTACACTTGCCTTTTATAATGATAATAGTTAGTTTCAAGAATGATTAATTATAAATATTTAAAACCTATGGCGAATAACACGTACCAAGTTTTTGGCACCGTTGACGTTGTCGTTGCCTTTTATTGCCGTTGCCCGAGGTACACGAGCGTGGAACGAATTTCTGACGCGCCCAAATAGGAAAAACACGAAACACACGGGCAAAAATTGGGGAACACGGGCGTGTGCCCTGGCCGTGTGGCCCAAAATTTATAAATACCCTGCACTATTCACTTTCTTCCCTATTCAAAAACCCTAACCCTAGCTATTGCAACTCCACACGGTCTCCCTGCCACGCCTGTGCGCCGCCTACAACTCCATTCTCGATGCCCAATCTCTTCCCTTAGCGTTTGTTTACTCATTTTTCTTTTATTTCACTGATTTATAATGCTATTTATCATATTAGTCTATATTTTTCATGTTATTTCCATATTGATAATCACATAAATTTAACAAGTTATCATCTTTCTCATGTTTAAAATCTTACTCATTACATGATTCCTAGCTACACTTCATTTAATTAGTTAGAAGTGAATATTCATGGCTAGGATAGTTGAAATAATCATGCGTATTGTGTTGACATCTTCAGACCGTAATGACGAACTACGATGATCTCGGTACGGTTCAATTTCGCCTAGATGGATTAATCCACCAGTTAAGCATCCCAGAGTTCGGTGCTGCACTGGGCTTATATACGGAGGAGTTCAAGGAGGAGAATGATTTAGACACTCTCAGTCGCCACATACACTTCTCCCCTTCAAAGTGCTAGCACACTTTGGCCCCTGGCACGGCCTCCTACAATCTTAGCCACTCCAAGGCATCAATTCTCCCACCATTCCTGAGGTACTTACATGCTATTTTAGCTCATAAGATTACGGGGAGGCGAGAGAGCACTGACGTCGTCAACACTCACGACGCCTATTTTTTATGGTGCATGTCGCACGGGCACGTCATCGACCTTACCTATTTCATCCCCCTCGCGATTCAGCACCAGACGGAACGGCATAGGAAGGGGGTCATCTCCATCGGCCCCTACGTGACTCGGCTGGCACGACACTTCGGGCTCCTCAACACTGCGGCCCAAGAATAACCCCTCACCCTCATCGGCCAAATGTCTCCACAAGGCATCTTGAGCATGCTTAGCATGAAGATGATCGAGAGGCGCCGAGGAACCTACCCTCCACAGTATCGTCTTGCCCAATCTACCGAGGAGGAAGCCTACGAGGATATTCTTGATGATGTCCCCCCACAGCATGAGGACCCACCGACTTAGCCACCATCACCCTCTCGTCCAGTTCATGCGGCGGCTTCACATGCTGACATCTCTGAGCGTCTCATTCGATTTGAGCAGTAGTGTTTTCAACGATTTGACAACATTGATGCTACTCTACAGTAGATTTTTCAGCACCTCCACATCTCATCGCCAATCCCACCTTGCGAACCATCCAGCGATGAAGATGTTTAAAAATATTTATTTATTATTTTATGTTTTTAATTTTTATTAAAACTACTCTTTATTTCTATTAGATTTTAGAAATTTTATTTTTAATTATTAATTTTGGTTATTTCTTTTTGAGTAATTATTCTTCCTAATATCCCCTAAAAAGTTCCTGATTTTATCATAGTTATACAGAGCTCTTAAGCTCGTCATCACATAGGAACTAAAACTCCATCGGGAAAGGTTCTCCACGACTGCCATGTCCTGCTCGCCCATGACCATAGCTACCACTAGAGATAATATCCTTTTGGTGCAGGACTTATGGCCTAATGAACCTCTACGATCGCCGGAGTATCCTCTTCCATTCTCGAACTGATTACTCTCCAGAACTCCAGTTCGAGGAATTCATCATACAGGAAGTTTCACTTCTCTCCCTATCTTATTCTTATACTCTAATATCTATCTTTGTACAATGAGAACAATGTACATCTTAAGTGTAGGGTATTTATTTATTATCAGAAAAATCCCTAAATTACTGCCTTGTTCTCTTAAAAAGCTCTCATATCATATTTAGGATAAATTTTGATTGATTTATGATTTTGATTGATATATCTTGAATTAAAACATAGGCCTTTATGCATTGATTGTTTAAACTTTAAGACATTAGAGAATCAAGCATGATAAGTTGATTTTTAAGAATTTAAATCTTAGGTTGTTTCCCCAAAGTTTAGGTATTACTTTGAGTTGGGATTCACAAGTCTTAAACATCAAAAAGCCATAATTTTTGTAAGATTTTTGAGCCTTTTGAGCATCTATTAATTCTTTCATGCTCACTTTTATTTATTGGTTTGATTGCGTCAGTAATGAACTGTTATTCTAGAACTTGCTTGATTATTCATGTTGAGACCACACCATTTGATTTGATATGTCAAAATGATTAACGCACTTAGGATTAACCCACTCATGCCATGAAAAACCTAGCTCCACCTAGTGAACCCCCTTGAGCCTAACAAGCCATTTCTTGTATTACCCTTAATATTAACCTTTAACCCATTATTGTTGAAATCTTCTAAATTAATTTAAGCCCCATTTTTGTCGAGATTTGAATTGAAATAGTTGCTTAGCTATGTTTTATTCTACTCTGTAATTTAATGTGTTCTTGAAAAAAAAACATGTATATATATTAGTAGTGATCTTCTGTTTGTAAGCTTCAGAAGTTAAATTCCTTAGTCTGAGAAGAAGCTCTGTTGTACGCAAGTGATGATTAACTCTTTTTCTAGTTAGGTAATTTTTCAATTCAATCTCGATTCTAACCCTTTCTTTCATCTTGTATCACACCCCCTAACCAAACCTCATTACAACCCTCTAAAGACCTTTTGATTGATGTATCATCTTAAATTATAGTGGTGGAGATTTTATTTTCATGCAAGCCTATGGTAATGACTTTTCATTATTGATTACTGGGTGCTTCATTTATTATCCTTAAACACCTCGAGTGATTTGAGTGAATCTGTAGTGAGGATGTGAAACTCTATGGTATTCTGAATCAAAGGTAATTACTTAAATGAGGAGAGACACCTATGTTTGCATGATTAAATACTCAACTTGGAATGTTTGAGACTTTTATGTTTTTTTAGTTGAATTCTCAATGTATAATTACCTATGGATTATTCTGAGATATTATCGATAGAAATTATAAGTTGAGAAGAATTTATTTTGATTATGAGTTGAGAATTTTGCTTGAGGACAAGCAAATGCTTAAGTGTAGGGGTATTTGATAAACCGCAATTTATACATATTTTTACCCCATGTTTAATGCATTTTATGGATGATTTCCCATTAGAATTGGTGAATTCGATGCTCCTAATGCTTTAATTTCATGTTTTATACTTAAGAGAGCATAGGAGAGCGAAAGGAACGAGAAACGGGCCAAAAACAGAGAAAATGGGCCAAAGTACGAAATCAACACGGCCTGGACCTCCTCACACGGGCAGACCACACGACCAGGTCAATTTGGCAGGCTCGAACATGGCCTGAAGTAATCGAACACGGGCGTGTGCCACGGGCGCGTCCCTGCCGAGCCCAAGTTCAGTCCAATTCAGAAAAGGCTAATTTTGAGGGCTTTTAGGCATTCCAAAGACTATAAATACACCTTAGAGAAGGAAGAAAAGGAGACGGAGAATAGGGAGTAAGGAATTACTGTAAGGAAGCCGATTGATCCATCTCAGAAGCCGGATTCATCATCAAGACTGAAGATCTCTCCTCAATTTCCCTTCAGGAGTTTTGGGTTTTCTTTATGTTTTGTATTTTTTATTCTTCTGAGATGTTTTCTTATTTAGTTATGAACTAAAACTACTAAATACCTAAAGGGAATGAAGCCTAAGACAAATCGTGTTATTATTTTTTGAATCATATGATAAATATTTAACTTGTTCTTAATTATGTGTTCTTAATTCTTATTTTGATATCCCAGGATACTGATTCAAGACAAGCTCTTATTTAGAGGAGGAATAGACTCTGTCTAAAAGTACATTTGTCATAATTAAGTGGAGTTGACTGCGTGCCTAAACATAGGGTGACAAGATTTTGCCGGATTAGGGTGAAACCTAATAAGAAGATCCATAGATCGAGTTAATACAACCCTAGAGTGTTAATTAGAGAAAAGCCTCGGTTATTCAATCTAGGGATTAGACGTTATTAGTCTTGAATAAGGATAATAACATAACTTAGGGATCTCTATGGAACAAGTTGAACGAATAAATCGTCCAATTCGGAGCCAGAATAACAAGTAAAGTCTAGGTGGATTTTTCCTTAGGTATTGTCTGAAGTCAATCGATTTTCCCCAAAAGCAATTCCTCAATTCTTTTCTTTGTGAGTTCTTAGTTTAGATAATTAGTTAATTAAAACAAAACCTCTTTATTCTTAGGCTAGATAATAAAAAGACAGTCATTACTAGTACTTTTAGTTCCTTTAGGTTCGACAATCCGGTCTTGCTAAAACTATACTACTGTTCGATAGGTACGCTTGCCTACATCACAATAATAGTTAGTTCAAGAACTAGTAATTATAAATATTTAAAACCTATCACGAAATCACGCGATCAAAACAATACTCGTCCTAAACCTTATATTGATAAAGTTGATAGCTGGGATGAGGAGTGTAAACTCCTCGAGCCACCATGATCACACACCAGAGAGGTAAGTCAAGCTTAGACTATAAATAAGCGCTTCTCGGGAGGCAACCTAAGCACTAACAATAATGATTTATTTAAATTCTAGTTTTTCACAATTAACCTACTAATTGAGTCTTGAAACACAGGGTTTCCCCATCTGCATGACTAGGCACACGGGCGTGCCTTAGGCCATGCACACACTACAATAGGAGACATGGTCGTGCGATACGGCCGTGTGAAAATAAGGAAATTTTTTTCCTTAAAACGAGATGCGATAAGTCACCATGGCCGTGTGATAAGGCCGTGGACCAAACTACCAAACCAACACGGGCGTGCGACACGACCATGTTGTGAAACCATGGGTGGACCTGTCAAATTAGCACAGGCGTTCGACATGCCCGTGCCCAGCCCCCGTGGTCGAAATTGTCAACCTAACACGGGCGTGGGCTACCATACACGGGCGTGGGAGAAGCGAACAAAGGGTGAATGTCAGACGCGCCTAAATTTAAAAATCTCGAAAGACACGGGCAAAAATTAGGGCACACGGGCGTGCCCCACGGCCATGTGCCCCAAAATCTATATAAACCCCTCACTATTCATCATCTTCCTCCCCAAAAATCCCTAACCCTAGCCTTTGCAACTCCACACGCCCTACCTGCCATACCCGTGCACCGCCTACAGCACTGTTTCCGACAACCCAAGCTTCTCCCTTTTGCATTTGTTTACTCTTTTCTCTCTATTTTCTTTAAATATTTTACCTATTTCCTATTTTCTCTGATCCATTTGACCATTTTAAATGAATATTCATAGTAGAATAATAGAAATACTCATGCTTATTATTAAAGAATTTTGTCATTATTCATATTACATTTATCCATCTTTCTCGTTTCCATGGATTTTATGCTTACCCACATGCACTCATGCATTAGATACTCCCGTAGCATTATTCTCATATTCCTATTTGAACAAGTTAATATATTTTCTTTAGTTGTTTTAGTTTTGTTTGAGTCTCATGAAATATTCATATTCTGTTTTGTTTTTCCATGCTATTCTTGGGACATATTGGTTGAACTTCGACCTTTCAATGCAGATATACAATGTCATCCTCACGTGGTAAGAAGACTACTGTCCGCACCCCGAAGAAATGGAAATGAGCAGTGTCATCCTCGGTCCTACTGCTGAGATCCGTCACCCTTTCCTCGAGTTCCCCTTGAGGCTATTTCAAACATTATAGTCCCGACCCTTTGATCGTGATATAAGTGTGATAAGTTTTATAAATTTATAATGAATCATTCTTGAAACTAACTATTATCATGATGCAGGCTAGTGTACCTATCTAACAGTAGTATAATTTTAGCATGACAGGATTGTCGAACCCGAAGGAACTAAAAGTAGTAGCAATGACCGTCTTTTTATTATCTGGCCTAAAAATAATGGGGCTTGTTTTAACTGACTAATTAGGTAAAATAAGAAATCACAGAAAATAGAATTGGGCAATGACTTTTGGAAAACTCGATTGATTGAGACAATACCTAAGGAAAAATCCACCTAGACTTCACTTGTTATTTGACTCTGAATCGGACGATTTATTCATTTGACTTGATCCGTAGAAATCCTTAAGTTATATTATTATCCCTCTCGAAACTAACAATGTCTAACCCTAGGTTGAATAATTGAAATCTCTTTCTAATTAACTCCCTAGGATTGCATTAACTCGATCTATGGATCCCCTTATTAGGTTTCACCCTAATCTAGTAAAATCTTGTCACCCTATCTCTAGGCGTGCAACCAACTCTGCTTAATTATGACAAATGTACTCTTAGACAGGGTCTATTCCTCCTCTAAATATTTATCATACAATTCAGAAAATAATAACAAGATTTGTCTTAGGGTTCATTCCTTGTAACACCCCGTACCCGAGACCGTTGCCGGAGTCGAACACGAGGTGCTAACAGACTTAATTCATTTATTTTCACAGTCCATTAAAAAAAATTTCCAGACAAGCTGGCAAACTGCGTCACTGTCACCTTAAAAATCATATCTTGAGTTCCAAAACTTGAAAACCAGTTTCGTAAATTTTACCTAAAACAATACTCATATATCCATCTACAAATTTTTTTCTAGAATTTTTGGTCAAGCCAATTAGTACAGTTTATTAGTTAAAGTCTCCCCTGTTTCAGGGTTTGACTACTCTGACCTTCATGCATTACGACTTAGATATCTCCTTGTACAAGGCTTCAATACTTATTTCGTTTGTTTCTAAAGAAACTACACTCGAAAAGGAATCTGTACATATAGGGTATGACTTCTAATTATCTCTTGTTAATTTATAGTGAATTTCCAAAGTCGGAACAGGGGATCTAGAAATCGCTCTGGCCCTGTTTCACGAAAACTTCAGCATCTCATAAAATACGGCTCATATGATCGTTTTGTTACTTTCATATGAAAATAGATTCATCAAGGTTCGATTAAATAATTTATTCACTATTTAATTCCATTCCTGCTATTTTTAGTGATTTTTGAAATCCACACCACTGCTGCTGTCAGCATCTATTTTTAAGGTAAACTTTACCTATTTCATGGTTTTCCATGAATCAACTAGAATTTGTCATACAAAGCACCAAAATGATCATGATTAACCATTTCAATGGCTAATCGTTACCAAACATTTCCATACCTCTCAATGAACAACATACAAAACGATTATAATGCTATGCTCAAAGTATATATAAGCCATTTTCGCATGGCTATCCAAATTTATACAAAACCAAAGGGTACATGACCAACAACAAAAAGGGTAGTCCTATACATGCCATTTTCAGAGTTCAACCAAAAGTGTACCAAAAGGGCTTTGATAGTGTGGACGACTTCGACTTCGACAATCCCGAGTCCGATAGCTGACGAACCAAAATCTATAAAACAGAGATTCAAAGAACGGAGTAAGCATTTAATGCTTAGTAAGTTTTGAGCAATGAAATTAGGCACAATTGAAGTATAGCATTCATATAACTAAACGGATAATTTCATATACACATATTCTCAAAAATCAGTCCTACTTCACATTTCCAACCCTTATATTCACACATAAGGGATCAACTTAACCAAAGGTCGGAAGCTCATTAATTGTCTAAGCGAATAATATTTAAAAGGAATCAACTACTCCAATGCATATACGAAACGTACCTCATCGTTGGGATTTTACGAGCGTATTAATTGAATTTATTACAGCAAGATCACTCATTCCCAAACCAAGTACCTTCGGAATTTAGCCGGATATAGCTACTTGCTCAAATGCCTTCGGGACTTAGCCCGGTTATAGTAACTCACACAAATGCCTTCGGGACTTAGCCCGGATATAGTAACTCGCACAAATGCCTTCGGGCTTAGCCCGGAATTAGTCACTAGCACAAAAGCCTTCGGGACTTAGCGCGGTTATCATTCGAATATCCATGCACATATCAATAAATCATGACACATCTATATTTCATTTTCATAACTAGAATTCAAACACAAGTCACTTATCAAGCATTATCATTTTCGGCTCAATAGTTACATACAAAGAGCATGATTTTGATTTACTTAAAACATGATCTAATCGAATCATAATCTAAGATCCATTACTCAAAAACTTACCTCGGATGTTGTCGAACGATTTCGGCGGCTATTCGATCACTTTTTCCTTTCCCTTATCCAACTTTGGTCCTCTAAGCTCTTGAGCTAATTCAAACAAATTTAACTTATTAAAGTCTCATTATGCTAGCTTATGGCCGAATATGACAAGGAGTTTGATAGGTCATATGGCCACCTTTAGCTCAAATACAAAATGGTCATACGCATTTTTAATCATATTGAGCAATTTAATACAATTAATCTAACATTTCCTCATGTGCACCTTTATGACCGAATACACACATCATTAACCTAATATCAATTAACTAAGCACTTTAACAAATTCTCCTTGAGCCGATTATCTAAGTCAAGATAGATTCATCATTATGCTCGCCTATAACCGAATACATGCAACACCAATCTATCTCATGTGGCCGAATATGCATGTCTATGTTGAGGCCAATTATATGCTTAATACTTCCTACAAATATGGTTACTTGTATTGACTACATACCATTTTGTTTCAAGTTCAAAACTCGGCTAATACACATATATACACTAGTAATCAAATACTAACATTTGCACTTCACCTTACTACCATTTTCATCCAAATAACATGAATCAAGACACCATACCATTTCAATTTTGGTCATGGGTTAAACAAAGAACTTAATGTCTAACTCAAAAATGCTAAAAAGAAAATCCAAGAGTCATCAATCCACCATCACATGTATCATTACAAAGCTTCACATTTAGCATGCAAATGACATCAACACAAATCCACCTTAGCCGAAACTTAACTCATCTTCATGCCTCATCACCACAACATCAAACACCAACCAAGAAGACAACACCCATGGCTGAATATCATCTCCATCACATAGCAAAGATTTAAACCATGGGCTAGGTAGAACTCAAGCTAACAACTAAAAACATGCATGAATCTCATGGAACAACATCAAACATACCTCCTCCTAAACACCAACCAACCGAACATGAAGCAAGAAAATCCTCTCCTTCTTCCTTCCTCAAGTCACGGCAATGGAGGAGTAGCCTAGCTCAATTTTTTTCTTTTTCTCTTTCTCCTCCTACTAACCACTATTATTTTATTACCCATGCTCCTTATTTTATCATTCCTCCCATAAAACACTAACATAACATGTTTATGACATGTTTTACCCATCACATTTTGTCCACCCTCATTGTCATGGCCGGCCACTACCAATTAAGTGGGGAAATTGACATGCAAGTCCACCCTTTTTAATTGCATGCACTAATAGATCCTTATAGATTAACCTATCACATTTCACAAGTGTCACACATAAGTCCTATTAACTAAATTCAAATGCAATTAACTAAATCGAAGCTTAAAACTTCACACATTCATATTCACATATTTTAGACAATAATTATCATATTTAAATAATTTGGTGACTCGGTTTAGCGGTCTCGAAACCGCTTTCCGACTAGGGTCACTTTAGGGCTGTCACAACTCTCCCCCACTTAAGAAATTTTCGTCCCCGAAAATCTTACCGGTAAATAGGTTTGGGTATCATTCTTTCATAGAGTTCTCGGGTTACCAAGTAGCTTCTTCCATCCCGTGTTTGAGCCATAACACTTTTACTAAAGGAACCTTTTTGTTTCGCAACTCTTTCACTTCACGAGCTAGGATACGAATTGGTTCTTCTTCATAACTCATATCGGCTTGAATTTCAACCTCGGAGGGACTTATTATGTGCGAAGGATCAGATCTGTAATGTCGAAGCATCGAAACATGAAAAACGTTGTGGATCCTTTCAAGTTCAGGGGGTAAAAGAAACCTCTATGCAACTGGACCAACTCGTTCGGGGATTTCATACGGCCCAATGAATCTCGGACTCAATTTGCCCTTACTGCCAAATCTGAGTATCTTTTTCCAAGGTGAAACTTTAAGAAACACTTTGTCTCCCACCTGATACTTAATGTCTTTTCGTTTCAAATTCGCGTATGACTTCTGACGATCTGTGGCTGCCTTCAGACTTTCACGGATTACTTTTACTTTCTGTTCCACATCTTTAATCAAATCAACTCCAAAAATTTTACTTTCACCGAGCTCAGTCCAAAACAATGGTGTACGGCATTTACGACCGTACAAAGCCTCGTAAGGTGCCATCTTAATACTTGATTGAAAACTATTGTTGTAAGCGAATTCAATCAAAGGTAAATACCGCTCCCATGAACCACTAAACTCGAGGATGCAACATCTCAACATATCCTCAAGTATCTGAATTATCCGCTCGGATTGACCATCGGTTTGGGGGTGAAAAGCGGTGCTAAAATGCAACTTGGTACCCAAAGCTTCTTACAATTTCTTCCAAAATCGTGAGGTGAATCTCGGATCTCTATCCGACACAATAGAAATAGGTACCCCGTGTAATCTCACAATCTGAGAAACATACAATTCAGCTAGTTTATCCAATGAAAAATCCGTACGTACGGGGATAAAGTGAGCCGACTTGGTCAGTCTATCAACAACAACCCAAATCGCATCTTTCTTACTTGCCGACACTGGCAACCCAGATACAAAATCCATCGTGACTCGATCCCATTTCCATTCAGGTATCATTATCGGCTGAAGTAAACCCGTAGGCACTTGATGTTCTGCCTTCACTTGCTGACATACTAAGCACTTCGAAACAAAATCGGAAATGTCTCGTTTCATACCATGCCACCAAAACTAACGTCTCAGATCGTTGTACATTTTCATACTCCCCGGGTGAATTGACATTCGGCTACAATGAGCTTTGTTCGGAATCATCGAAATAAGTTCTGAATTTCTTGGAACACACAAATGACTTCTGAACCTCAAACAATCGTCATCATCAATTTGAAACTCTGGTTCCATATTCGAAACACATTCAGCCCGTTTTGGAACCAGTTCATCATCGACTTTCTGAGCTTCACGAATTTGATGAATCAACAATGGTTTGGCCTTTAATTCTGCCACTAACACATTGTCGGATAGAACAGACTAGTGTACATTCATCGCTTGTAAAGCAAACAGTGATTTACGACTTAAGGCATCCGCAACCACATTAGCCTTTCCCGGGTGATAGTCAATGACAAGCTCATAATCTTTCAACAACTCGAGCCAACGTCTTTGTCGCAGATTCAAGTCTCTTTGAGTCATCAAATATTTGGGACTTTTGTGATCCGAATATACATGGCACTTCTCACCAAATAAGTAATGTCGACATATTTTCAAAGCGAACACGATGGCAGCTAGTTCAAGATCATGGGTCGGATAATTTTTCTCATGTGGCTTCAGTTGTCTCGACGCATAAGCTACAACTCGACCCTCTTGCATCAATACGCAACCCAACCCAAGTAGGGATGCATCACTATAAATGACAAACTCTTTGCCTGATTCGGGCTGCACTAGTACTGGAGCTTTAGTCAAACAAGTTTTCAGTTGATCGAAACTTTTCTGACACTTTTCTGTCCATTCAAACTTAACATCTTTCTGAAGTAGTTTCGTCATTGGTGTGGCTATCATCGAGAAACCCTTTACAAAGCGTCTGTAGTAACTGGCAAGTCCCAAAAAGCTCCGAACTTCAGTAATATTTCTCGGAGGCTTCCAGTTAAGTATGGCCGAAATTTTGTTCGGATCAACTCGAATACCCGATGCAGATACCACATGACCCAAGAAGCTAACCTCTCTTAACCAGAACTCACACTTACTGAACTTAGCATATAACTGCTTATCCCGTAAAATTTGCAACACTAATCCCAGGTGTTCAACATGATCGGTTTCATTTCTCGAATAGACCAAAATATCATCGAAAAACACAACTACAAACCGATCCAAATACGGTCTGAAGATCCGATTCATCAAATCCATAAATACCGCGGGGGCATTAGTGAGCCCAAACGGCATCACTAAGAATTCGTAGTGACCGTATCTCGTTCTGAAAGCAGTTTTGGGTATATCCGAATCTCGAATTCGCAATTGATAATAACCCGATCTCAAATCTATCTTTGAAAACACGAGGCTCCCTTTAGTTGATCAAACAAATCATCAATACGCGGTAACGGATATTTATTCTTTATTGTCACTTTATTCAGCTGACGGTAGTCGATGCACAACCTCATGGTTCCGTCCTTCTTTTTCACAAACAATACTGGTGCACCCCAAGGTGAGAAACTTGGTCGAGCGAAACCCTATCCGTCAACTCTTGCAACTGAGCTTTCAACTCTTTTAACTCGGTTGGTGCCATACGATACGGAGCTATCGAAATCGGTGTAGTCCCAGGTACAAGCTCAATACCAAACTCTACCTCCCGAACATGTGGTAAACCCGGTAATTCTTCGGGAAAAACATCCGGGTATTCACAAACCACTGGCACAGATTCAGGCTTCTTTTCTAACTCTTTGTCATCATGTACATACGTAAGGTATGCTTCACACCCCTTTCTTACATATTTCTGAGCCAACATCGATGATATTACAGCTGGCAACCTATTCAAGTCAGTAGACTCAACTCGGATTATCTCGTTATTTACACACCTTAAATCGATGGTTTTTCTTTTACAATTTACAATTGCATCATGTACGGTCAACCAATCCATACCGAGGATAACATCAAATTCGTCAAACGGTAAAAGCATCAAATCGGCCGGAAAACAGGAACCTCGGATTACTAGGGGACATTCCTTGCACATTTTGTCGACAAGCACGTAACGACCCAAAGGATTTGACACCCGAATTACAAACTCAGTAGACTCAACATGTAGAGTCTTACTGGATGCTAAGGTTTCACATATATAAGAATGAGTAGAACCAGGGTCAATCAAAGCAATCACATTAGTATCAAAGAGAGTAAAAGTACCGGTAATAACATCTGGCGAGGAAGCATCCTCGCATGCGCGTATAGCGTAAGCTCTAGCAGGAGCACGAGCCTCAGATCTGGTTGTAGCATCTCTAGATCCTCTCCGACCGCCACTAGCATTGCCCGTATTTCTAGATGGTCTACCCTCAGCAGTAGTAGCACCAGGTTTCCCACTCTGATTTACGTTCTGTTCAGACAATCTCGGGCAATCTTTAATAAAGTGGTCAGCTGATCCGCACTTGTAACAGGAGCGGTCATGGAATCTACAACTCCCCGAATGCCATTTACCACAATACTGACACTCCGTTCTGTCTCGACGATCATTTCCAACACTGGCGACCGAAGTGACTCGTGCACTCACAGGGGGTCGATCACGATCTCGTCTAGAAAAACCCGAAGTGTCTCTAGATTGGCCTAAATCATCTCTAAATTTCTTCGATGACTGTTGAAAGGGCCTCCCCGAAGACCTCTTACGAAACTCCTTTGCTCCCATATCAGCTTTTCTTTTCTCCATACTGAGCTCCTCGGCTTTGCAAGCTCGCTCGACAAGTACCACAAATTCTCGGATTTCTAAAATGCCAACATACAGCTTTATATCATCATTCAGTCTATCCTCGAAACGTTTACACATCACGGCTTCTGAAGAAATGCATTCTCGAGCGTAACGGCTAAGCCTTACAAACTTTCGTTCATAATCGGTAACCGACATGGAACCTTGTTTAAGTTTAAGAAATTCCTTCCGTTTTTGATCCATGAATCTCTGACTGATATACTTTTTCTGAAACTCAGTTTGGAAAAACACCCAAGTTACTTGCTCTCTGGGCACAACAGAAGTCAACGTATTCCACCAATAGTAGGCAGAATCACGTAGCAAGGAGATAGTACACTTTAGGCACTCATCGGGTGTGCAAGATAGCTCATCGAGTACCCGAATAGTGTTCTCCAACCAAAATTCAGCTTGCTCGGCATCATCGCTATCCGTAGCTTTAAATTCAGTAGCCCCGTATTTTCGGATTCTGTCAACTGGGGGCTTATTTGACCTTATTTGGTCAGTTGCCGGAAGTATTGTAGGTGCGGGGGTGGTATTAGTCGGGAATGGAGGTTGTGGAACAGCCGTATTAGTTCGAATGTATTGGTTGAACCAATCATTCATCACGCTATAAAAAGCTTGTCTAGCTTCATCATTCGGATTACTAGCAATAGGTTGAGAGGCCGCCGGCGCTGTCCCTTGTGCGGGAGCAGGCGCTACACTCTCAAGATCATCAACTACCGCTCGGTTGGGATTGGGATCCATTACTATAAATAAACACATTTTCAATTGTCAGAAATCACCACACTATCAAATAATCACATAATGGCATGTATAGCTAGACCCAAACGTATTACGGTAGTCCTAGAATCGACTAAACCGTGGTTTTGATACCAATAAAATTGTAACACCCCGTACTCGAGACCGTTGCCGGAGTCGAACACGAGGTGCTAACAGACTTAATTCATTTACTTTCACAGTCCATTAAAAAAAAATTTCCAGACAAGCTGGCTAATTGCGTCAATGTCACCTTAAAAATCATATCTTGAGTTCCAAAACTCGAAAACCAGTTTCGTAAATTTTACCTGAAACTATACTCATATATCCATATAGAAAATTTTTTCTACAATTTTTGGTCAAGCCAATTAGTACTGTTTATTAGTTAAAGTCTCCCCTGTTTCAGGGTTCGACTACTCTGACCTTCATGCATTACGACTTAGATATCTCCTTGTACAAGGCTTCAATACTTATGCTGTTTTTTTCTAAAGAAACTAGACTCGAAAAGGAATCTGTACATATAGAGCATGACTTCTAATTATCTCTGGTTAATTTATAGTGAATTTCCAAAGTCGGAACAGGGGATCCAGAAATCGCTCCGGCCCTGTTTCACGAAAACTTCAGCATCTCATAAAATACGGCTCATATGATCATTTTGTTACTTTCATATGAAAATAGATTCATCAAGGTTAGATTAAATAATTTATTCACTATTTAATTTCATTCCTGCTATTTTTAGTGATTTTTCAAATCCACACCACTGCTGCTGTCAGCATCTGTTTTTAAGGTAAACTTTACCTATTTCATGGTTTTCCATGAATCAACTAGAATTTGTCATACAGAGCACCAAAATGATCATGATTATCCATTCCAATGGCTAATCGTTACCCAACATTTCTATACCTCTCAATGAACAACATAGAAAACGATTATAATGCTATGCTCAAAGTATATATAAGCCATTTTCGCATGGCTATCCAAATTTATACAAAACCAGAGGGTACATGACCAACAACAAAAAGGGTAGTCCTATACATGCCATTTTCAGAGTTCAACCAAAAGTGTACCAAAAGGGCTTTGATAGTGTGGACGACTTCGACTTCGACAATCCCGAGTCCGATAGCTGACGAACCAAAATCTATAAAACAGAGATTCAAAGAACGGAGTAAGCATTTAAGGCTTAGTAAGTTTTGAGCAATGAAATTAGGCACAACTGAAGTATAGCATTCATATAACTAAACGGATAATTTCATATACACATATTCTCAAAAATCAGTCCTACTTCACATTTCCAACCCTTATATTCACACATAACGGATCAACTTAACCAAAGGCCGGAAGCTCATTAATTGTCTGAGCGAATAATATTTAAAAGGAATCAACTACTCCAATGCATATACGAAACGTACCTCATCGTTGGGATTTTACGAGCGTATTAATTGAAATTATTACAGCAAGATCGCTCATTCCCAAACCAAGTACCTTCGGAATTTAGCAGGATATAGCTACTTGCTCAAATGCCTTCGGGACTTAGCCCGGTTAGAGTAACTCGGACAAATGCCTTCGAGACTTAGCCCGGTTATAGTAACTCGCACAAATGCCTTCGGGACTTAGCCCGGATATGGTAACTCGCACAAATGCCTTCGGGCTTAGCCCGAAATTAGTCACTAGCATAAATGCCTTCGGGACTTAGCCCGGTTATCATCCGAATATCCATGCACATATCAATAAATCATGACACATCTATATTTCATTTTCATAACTAGAATTCAAACACAAGTCACTTATCAAGCATTATCATTTTCGGCTCAATAGTTACATACAAATAGCATGATTTTGATTTACTTAAAACATGATCTAATCGAATCATAATCTAAGATCCATTACTCAAAAACTTACCTCGGATGTTGTCGAACGATTTCGGCGGCTATTCGATCACTTTTTCCTTTCCCTTATCCAACTTTGGTCCTCTAAGCTCTTGAGCTAATTCAAAAAAATTTAACTTATTAAAGTCTTATGATGCTAGCTTATGGCCGAATATGACAAGGAGTTTGATAGGTCATATGGCCACCTTTAGCTCAAATACAAAATGGTCATACACATTTTTAATCACATTGAGCAATTTAATACAATTAATCAACATTTCCTCATGTGCACCTTTATGACCGAATACACACATCATTAACCTAATATCAATTAACTAAGCACTTTAACAAATTCTCCTTGAGCCGATTATCTAAGTCAAGATAGATTCATCATTATGCTCGCCTATAACCGAATACATGCAACACCAATCTATCTCATGTGGCCGAATATGCATGTCTATGTTGAGGCCAATTATATGCTTAATACTTCCTACAAATATGGTTACTTGTATTGACTACATACCATTTTCTTTCAAGTTCAAAACTCGGCTAATACACATATATACACTAGTAATCAAATACTAACATTTGCACTTCACCTTACTACCATTTTTCATCCAAATAACATGAATCAACAACCATATTTCTCTTCTACTTCCTACCATGGCCGAATGCATCAAGACACCATACCATTTCAATTTTGGTCATGGGTTAAACAAAGAACTTAATGTCTAACTCAAAAATACTAAAAAGAAAATCCAAGAGTCATCAATCCACCATCACATGTATCATTACAAAGCTTCACATTTAGCATGCAAATGACATCAACACAAATCCACCTTAGCCGAAACTTAACTAATCTTCATGCCTCATCACCACAACATCAAACACCAACCAAGAAGACAACACCCATGGCCGAATATAATCTCCATCACATAGCAAAGATTTAAACCATGGGCTAGGTAGAACTCAAGCTAACAACTAAAAACATGCATGAATCTCATGGAAAAACATCAAACATACCTCCTCCTAAACACCAACCAACCGAACATGAAGCAAGAAAATCCTCTCCTTCTTCCTTCCTCAAGTCACGGCAATGGAGGAGTAGCCTAGCTCATTTTTTTTTCTTTTTCTCTTTCTCCTCCTACTAACCACTATTATTTTATTACCCATGCTCCTTATTTTATCATTCCTCCCATAAAACACTAACATAACATGTTTATGACATGTTTTACCCATCACATTTTGTCCACCCTCATTGTCATGGCCGGCCACTACTAATTAAGTGGGGAAATTGACATGCAAGTCCACCCTTTTTAATTGCATGCACTAATAGATCCTTATAGATTAACCTATCACATTTCACAAGTGTCACACATAAGTCCTATTAACTAAATTCACATGCAATTAACTAAATCGAAGCTTAAAACTTTCACACATTCATATTCACATATTTTAGACAATAATTATCATATTCAAATAATTTGGTGACTCAGTTTAGCGGTCCCGAAATCGCTTTTCGACTAGGGTCACTTTAGGGCTGTCATATTCCTCTTAGGTATTTTGGGGATTTAGCTCATAACTAAAAAGGAAAACATCTCAGAAGAATAATGAATACAAAACATAAAGAAAACCCAAAACTCCTAAAGGGAAATTGAAGGGAGATCTTATGTCTTGATGATGAATCCGGCTTCTAAGATGGATCAATTGGCTTCCTTGAGCAGTTCACTGCTTCCCTTTCTGTGTGTGTCCTTTTCCTCCTCCTTTAGGGTGTATTTATAGGCTTTGGAATGCCTAAGAACCCTTAAAATTGGCCTTTTCCGAATTGGACTAAAATTGGGCTTAGTAGGGACATGCCCGTGTGTGATTACTTCAGGCCATGCTCGAGCCTATTTGAATGGCACGGGCGTGTGTTCTACCCGTGTGAGTCATGTTTTGATTCTACCAAATTGACACGGCCATGTGGTCTGCCCGTGTGAGGAAGTCTAGGCCGTGTTGATTTCGTACGTTTGCCCATTTTCTCTGTTTTTGGCCCGTTTCTCATTCCTTTTGCTCTCTTATGCTTGCCTAAGTGTAAAACATGAAATTAAGGCATTAGGAGTATCAAATTCACCAATTCTAAGGAAAAGTCATCCATAAAATGTGTTAAGCATGGGGTAAAAATATGTATAAATTATGGTTTATCAAATACCCCCACACTTAAGCATTTGCTTGTCCTCAAGCAAAATCCTCAACTCATAATCAAAATAAATTCTTTTCAACTTATAATTTCTATCGATAATATCTAACAATAATCCATAGGTAATCATACATTGAAAATTCAACTGAAAGAACATCAAAGTTTCAAACATTCCAAGTTGAGTATTTTATCATGAAAACATAGGTGTCTCCCCTCGTCTAAATAATTACCTTTGATTCAAAATGTCATAGAGTTTCACATCCTCACTAAAGATTCACTCAAATCACTCGAGGTGTTTAAGGACAATAAATGAAGCACTCAATAGTCAATAATGAAAAATCATTACCATAGGCTTGCATGAAAATCAAATCTCGACCACTATAAATTGAGATGAAACATCAATCAAAAGGTCTTTAGAGGGTTGTAACGAGGCTTGGTTAGGGGGTGTGGCCACAAGCTAAAAGAAAAGGTTAGAATTGAATTGAATTGAAAAATTGCCTAACTAGAAAAATGACTAGTCAACAATTGCGTACAACAGAGCTTTTTTCTCAGAATATAGAATTTAGCTTTTTTAGCTCAGAAGATCACTACTACTAATATGTATACATTTTTTTAGAACAAGTCAAATAAAAAAATAGAATAAAACATAGCTAAGAAATTATTTCAAACTCAAATCTCGACAAAAATAGGTATCAAATTAATTTAGGGGATTTCAACAAAAATAAGTTATGGATTAATATTGAGGGTAATATAAGAAATGGCTTGTTAGCTCAACGGGGTTTACTAAGGGTTAATCGTGGAGGTAGGCTTTTCATGGCATGAGTGGGTTAATCCTAAGTGCCTTTCTCATTTTTCCATATCAAATCAAATATTGTGGTCTTGACATGCATAATCAAGTAAGTTCTAGAATAACAGTTCAATACTGACGCACTCATAATGAAAGTGAGCATGAAAGAATTAATAGATGCTCTTGAAAACTCAAGATCTCACAAAAATTATGGCTTTTTGATGTTTAAACTTGTGAATTCCAACTCAAGATAATACTTAACCTTGGGGAAACAACCTAAAATTTTAAATTCTTAAAAATCAACTTATCATGCTTAATTCTCTAATGTCTTAAAGTTTAAATAATCAATGCATGAATGCCTATGTTTTAATTTAAGATATAACAATAAAAATCATAAAGCAATCAAAATTTATCCTAAACATGATATGAGAGCTTTTCAAGAAAACAAGGCAATCATTCAGGGATTTTTCTTATATAAAAATGAATACCCCCACACTTAAGATGTACATTGCCCTCAATGTACAAAGATAGATCTATAGAAGAGAATATAAAAATAAGATAGGGAGAAAAGTGAAACTTCCTGAGTGATGAATGAATTTCCTTGAACTGGGGATGGAGAAGGATACTCCGGCGGTGGTAGAGGTTCATTAGTCCATAAGTCCTACGCCAAAAGAATATTATATCTGAAGTTGGTTATGGTTGTGGTCGAGTAGGACATGTCAGTCGTGGAGAACCTTTCCCAGTGGAGTTTTAAGTCCTTGAGTAATAGTGAGCTTTGGAGCTTTTTATAACTGTGATAGAATTAGGAACTCTTTTAAGAAATATATAAGGAAGGGTAAGTACTCAATATGAATTAGCCACAATTAAAAATTGTAAAATAATAATAATTATAAGTTCTAATAAAAATAAGGTGAAAGATAAATAAAAATTAGTCTTAAAATAAAATAAAAGTAAAAACATAAAATAATAAATAAAAGTTTTTAAACATCTTCATCGCTAAATGGTTCACAAGGTAGGGGTGGCGATGAAATGTGGAATTGCTGACAAATCTGCTGTAAAGTAGCATCAATGTTATCAAATCATTGAAAACACTACTACCCGAATCGAGTGAGGTACTTAGAGATGTCAGCATATAAAGCCGCCACATGAACTGGATGATGGGAGCGTGGTGGATGAGACGCTGGGTCCTCGTGCTGTGGAGGGACATCATCAATAATGTCCTCGGGGGCCTCCTCCTTGGTAGATTGGGCGAGATAATATTGGGGAGGGTAGGTTCCTCGGCGCTTTTAGATCATCCTCATGCTTAGCATGCTCGAGATGCCTTGTGGAGACATCTAGCCAATAAGTGTCAAGGATGATTCTTGGGCCATGGTGTCGAGGAGCCCGAAGTGTCGCGCCAACCGCATCACATAAGACCCAATGGAGGTTACCCCTTTCCAATGTTGCTCCGTTTAGTGTTGAATGGAGAGGGCAACAAAATAAGTAAGGTCGATGACGTGTCCGTCCGGCATATAACATAGAAAGTAGGCATCATGAGTGTTGACGACGCCAGTTCTCTCTCGCCTCCCCGTTAATGTGTGAGCCAAAATGGCGTGTAGGTACCTCAGGGACGGAGAGAGAACCGATGCCTTAAAGCGGCTAGGATTGTAGGAGGCAGCGCTAGGGGACAAGGCGTCCCAACACTTTGGGGGAAAATGATGGATGTGGCGATTGAGAGCATCTAAGTCATTCTCCTCCTTGAACTCCTCCGTATATAAGCCTAGTGCAGTACCAAATTCTGGGACGCTTAGCTAGCGAACTAATCCGCCTAGGTGAAATTGGACCGTGCCGGGATCATCATAGTTTTTCATTACGGTCTGAAGATGAAACATTGAGCATAATTCCATCATGAGCTCGAGATATGTTGGCTCGATGATCCCAAAGAAAAGCTCCCAAGGGTCGGTGGTTAGGAGGGCCCAAATCGCATCAGCCAACTGAACTTATTCTACTACAGCCCAGTCGATGCAGCGGCCCACAATTAAAGGTCGAGCCTGAAGTATTTGGAAAAGTTCTTCTTGGGGCCCGATAAGGAATCGCAGGAAAGGGTGGTGAATTTCCGCGGTAGGACCCGAGGAAGATGACACTCCCTTCCTTTTCTTTGAAGCAGGGATGACGACCTTTTTACCACGTGAAGACGACATTGTATACCTGCAATATAAAAAAATAATAGTAGGTAAACGAATTTGAAAAGGGTAAAGCCATGAATTTGAACTAACAATTTCAGCCAAAGCTACTAATATTGACCAAACTCAGCCAAAGTAATCAATTTCATAGCATAAATTCATGAGATTAGCATGGTAATAGCATGAGAATGAGCATAGTAATGGTATGGGTATGACAATAGAATGAGGCTTTCCTAACAACTTGATTTAACATGAAATGTTATGATAAATAACCTAAGAATGTAAATGAAATGATAGAATAATGCACAAAATGAAAATATTATGAGAAAAATGAAGATTATTTTGATAATAAGCATTAGAAATAAGTAAAATAGAAATGAAAAGAGTAAACAAACGCTAAAGGAAAGAGATTGGGCGTAAAAAATAGAGTGAAAAGTGGCACACGGGCGTGGCAGGGAGGCCGTGTGGACTTGCAACGGCAGGGTTAGGGTTTTTGGGTGAAGAAAACAATGAATAGTACAGCCTATTTATAGATTTTGGGGCACACGACCATGGAACATGCCTGTGTTCCCCAATTTTTGCCCATATGATTCACGAATTTTAAATTTCGGCGCTTCTGACAATTGGCTCATGCCAGTGTTCGTTGGGCATGTGGGTGCACATGACCGTGTCGCACGGCCGTGTCTGTCTTCGTTCGCTTCTCCCATGCCCGTGTATGTAGGCCCATGCTCATGTTAATTTAATAGATTCGACCACGGGTACTTGGCACAGGCGTGTCGCACGCCCGTGTTGTTTTGGAAGGTTTGCCCACAGCCATGTCACACGGCCTTGGCAATTTATCGTAGCTCATGCTGGGAAAAATCTTTTCCCTATTTCTTCACGGCCTGAGGCACGTCCGTGTGCATGGCCATGTCTTTGTGAGTAACCTGTATTCAAGAGCTCCGTTAGTGAGTTAGGTGTTAAACACTAAAATTTAAAGAAGTTAATACAGTTAGTGCTCGGATTGCCTCTTGAGAAGTGCTTATTTATATTTAAGCTCGACTTACCTCTCCATTGAATGGTCATGGTGGTTCGAGGAGTTTATACTCCTCATTCATGCTGTGAATCTCATCAAAATAAGGTTTTAAGCGGGTATTGTTTACCTTAAAAGTGCCGAACTTAGGATGATTTACCTCGACTGTACTGAATACGAAAATGCTAAGTACCGTAAGAGGGATTTCTTCATTCGGTTTGGTAGTGACAATGTGAGGATCTGCGGCATCTAATAAAACTTTATCTCTAATCTTAAGTTGATTTGGAAAAATATTGAGCTCATCTGGGTGTAGTTTTTGTTTATCATGTGTTCTCAGTTTATGTGTCCGCCATTCATCTATCTCCTCAATTTGTAGCCTTCATTCTTCATGAATAGTCCTCTACTATTGCTTGATATTAGCTCATGTACTTCACTCAGACTCATTTCCTGTAAAGTAGGTTGCACCATATTATCAGTTTTAGTAGAATGGTTTAGACGATCACCTTCAATTTCCAATGTGTTGCTTTCCTCTTCTATGTCTAGAACAATGAAGTCAACGGGAAATATAAATTTATCGATTTTAACTAGCACATCTTCAATAATATCCCTAGGAAATCGTATAGTTTTATCTGCTAATTGAATGCTCATCCTAGTCTTTTTGGGTTTCCCAGGACCTAATTGTTTGAACATTTTGTAGGGCATGACGTTAATACTAGCCCCTAAATCAGCTAAAGCATGATTAACATCTAAACTACCAATTAAGCAAGGAATTGTAAAACTCGCTGGATCTTTTAATTTGTTGGGTAGTTTATTCTGTAGAATAGCTGAGGAAACTGCGTTTAGCTCCACATGCGGCGCCTCGTCCAACTTCCGCTTATTTGCTAAAAGCTCCTTTAAAAATTTTATTGTGTTTGGCATCTGCGATAGAGCTTCAATAAACGGTAAGTTAATATGTAATTTTTTTAAGAGTTTAAGAAATTTACCAAATTGTTCTTCTGAGCGGTCTTTCCTTGTTGCATTAGGGTATGGAACACGATGTTTGTATTCTGTACTTACCAGTTTCTGCTCATTGTGGTCTACCTCACATTTACCTTTGTTTATCTCAGTTTCTTACCTTGGATCTGGCTCAGGTTTAATGAATCCTTCTTCATCTTGAACATTGATTGGGTTGAGTTGTTCCCTTGGGTTGGATTCAGTATTACTTGGCAAGCTACCTTGTGGTCGTTTGGAGATTAGTTTGGACAGTTGGCCTATCTGAGTTTCGAGCCTTTGGATCGACGCTTGTTGATTTTTAAGTGCTGTCTCGGTATTCTGGAAACGAGTTTCTGACACCAAAATAAATTTAGATAGCATCTCTTCAAAGTTCAATTTTTTCCCTATTGATAGGGTGGTTGTTGAAAACCCGAAGGATGTTGTGGCCTTTGATTTCCTTGACTGCCCCACGAGAAATTGGGATGGTTCCTCCAACCTGCATTATAAGTGTTACTATATGGGTTATTTTAGGATCTAGAGTTATTGTTACCCATATATTGGACTTGTTCCTCCTCGATGCTAGGGTTGAAGGGTTGATATTCTGTGCATGCTCCTCCTCCGTTCGAATCGCACCTCATCACTGGATGTACCTGCGAAGAACCAAGCAAACCATCAATCTTTTTATTTAGAAGTTCTACCTGGTTAGACAGCATAGTAATCGAATCGACGTTATAAACCCTGCTGTTTTAGTTGGCTTAGTCCTCATGACTTGTCATTGATAGTTATTCAGTGACATCTCTTCAATAAATTCGTAAGCTTCTTCAGGTGTTTTGTAATTGATGGTTCCCCCGGCTGCTGCATCAATCATCTGTCTTGTCGAGGGGTTCACACCATTGTAGAATGTTTGAACTTGCAACCATAGAGATAATCCATGGTGAGGACACTTCGCAGTAGGTCCTTGTATCTCTCCAATGCATCGTAAAGAGTTTCTAAGTCCATCTGCACAAACGAAGAGATATCATTACATAATTTGGCTGTTTTAGCCGGTGAAAAATATTTTCATAAGAATTTTTTGGTCATTTGCTCCCAAGTAGTAATTGACCCTCGTGGTAACGAGTTCAACCACTGTTTAGCTTTGTTCCTCAATGAAAAAGGGAATAACCAAAGACGAATGGCATCGTTAGAAATGCCACTAATTTTAAATGTATCGCAGAATTCCAGGAAATTTGCCAAGTCAGTGTTTGGATCCTCATCCTGCAAACCATCAAACTGAACAAATTGCTGTATCATTCGAATAGTGTTAGGTTTTAGTTAAAATTTATTCGCAGCAATAGCAGGCCTAACTATACTCGACTTAGTTCCTGTTAAAGTAGGTTTAGCATAATCATACATAGTATGTGGAGCAGGATTTTGATTAACAGCAATCGCAGGAGGTAAGGGATTTTCTTGGTTTTCAGCCATCTCCTCAGTTGGGGTTTGAATATCGTCCTCTTGCTCATTCTCTGTGTATCTTAAGCTTCGCCTTATTTCTCTTTGGTTTCTGCGAACTGTGTGATCGATTTCTTCGTCAAAAAGTAGTGGTCTTGACGAGTTTCTTCTAGTCATAAACTATAAAAACCTGCTAAGAGAAAGAGAAAGTAAATTAAATAATAATAAAATTAAAATTAAAATTAACTTGCAAGAAAAATAAATGGCTAAAGTAATAAAAATTGAGTGTTCCTAATATCTTAGTTCCCCGGCAACGGTGCCAAAAACATGATTGTGATATTCGTGTGATAAGTTCTATAAATTTATAATGAATCATTCTTGAAACTAACTATTATCACGATGAAGGCAAGTGTACCTATCGAACAATAGTATAGTTTTAGCAAGACCGGATTGTCGAACCCAAAGGAACTAAAAGTACTAGTAATGACTGTCTTTTTGTTATCTAGCCTAAGAATAATGGGGCTTGTTTTAACTAACTAATTAACTAAACTAAGAAATCACAGAAAATAGAATTGGGCAATGACTTTAGGAAAACTCGATTGATTGAGACAATACCTAAGAAAAAATCCACCTGGACTTCACTTGTTATTTGACTCTGAATCGGACGATTTATTCATTTGACTTGATCCGTAGAAATCCCTAAGTTATATTATTATCCCTCTCGAGACTAACAATGTCTAACCCTAGGTTGAATAATTGAAATCTCTTTCTAATTAACTCCCTAGGATTGCGTTAACTCGATGTATGGATCCCCTTATTAGGTTTCACCCTAATCCGGAAAAATCTTGTCACCCAATCTCTAAGCGCACAACCAACTCCGTTTAATTATGACAAATGTACTCTTAGACAGGGTCTATTCCTCCTCTGGATAAGAGCTTAACTTGAATCAATATCATGTAATATCAAAACAAGAATTAAGAACACATAATTAAGAACAAGTCAAATATTTATCATATTAAAAAAATAATAACAAGATTCGTCTTAGGGTTCATTCCCTTTAGGTATTTAGGGGATTTAGTTCATAAATAAAAAGGAAAGGAAAACATCTCAGAAGAATAATGAATACAAAACATAAAGAAAACCCAAAACTCCTGAAGGGAAATTGAGGGGAGATCTTCAGTCTTGATGATTAATCCAACTTCTGAGATGGATCAATCGGCTTCCTTGAGCAGTTCCTTGCTTTCCTCTCTGTGTGTGTCATTTTCCTCCTCCTTTAGGGTGTATTTATAGGTTTTGGCATGCCTATGAACCCTTAAAATTGGCCTTTTCGAATTGGACTAAACTTCGGCTCGACAGGGACATGCTCGTGTGACACGCCCGTGTGCGATTACTTCCGGCCGTGCTTGAGCCTATTAGAATGGCATGGGTGTGTGTTCTACCCGTGTGAGTCATGCTTTGATTCTTCCAAATTGACACGGCCGTGTGGTCTGCCCGTGTGAGGAAGTCCAGGCCGTGTTGATTTCGTACATTGGCCCATTTTTTCTGTTTTTGGCCCGTTTCTCGTTCTTTTTGCTCTCCTATGCTTGCCTAAGTATGAAACATGAAATTAAGGCATTAGGAGAATCAAATTCACCAATTCTAAGGAAAAAAATGTAAAAAAATGAATAAATTATGGTTTATCACCCCTAGGTGTGGGCCACTACATTGACTAGGCTGTACTTGAAAAGATTCAGTTGGCTGACGCAATCCGAGCCCTCCTAACGAATGACCCGTGGGGGCTCTTCTTTAAGATCGTCGAGTCGACGTATATCGAGTTCACATTGGAACTCTGCTCGACGTTCCATCTTAAGACCGTCATGACCAACTTCGACGATCCTGGAACGGTCCAGTTCCGCCTTGGTGGTCTAGAGCACCAGTTGAGCGTACCTGAGCTCGGGATTGCACTAGGGCTGTACACGGAGGAGTTCATGGATGACAATGAACTCGACACCCTCCACTGCCACATCCACTACTCTCTTTCAAAGTGCTGGAGGGACCTCGTCCCTACCTTGGCCACCTACGATCCTCGCCGCTGCAAGGGATTGGCTCTCCCTTCATCCTTGAGGTACCCACACGCCCTCTTGGCTCACACTCTGACGGGATGACGAGAGAGTACCGGCGTTGTCACCACCCATGACGCCTACTTCTTATGTAGCATGGCGAACGGGTACGTCCTCGACCTCACCTACTTCATTGCCTCGCCATCTGCCATCAAATAGAGCGACATCGGAGGGGGATCATCTCTATCAGTCCCTATGTGACTCGATTGGCACAACACTTCAGGCACCTCAACACAGCGATACAATCATCCTCCCTCACTCTTATCGACCAGCTATCCCCACAGGGCATCTCGAGCATGCTGAAAATGAGGATGATCAAGAAACGACGTGACAACTACCCTCCTCAGTACAGCCTCATCCAGTCCACCGAGGAGGAGGACCCAGAGGACATTACTGATGATGTCCCTCCACGTCATGAGGACCCGCCGTCTCAGCCACCACCCATCCATTGTCCAATTCATGCATCGGCTTCATTCTCTGACATTTCTAAACGCCTTACACGATTTGAGCAGCAATCTTTTCAGCGCTTTGATCACATTGATGCGACTCTACATCAGATTTGTCAGCACTTCCACATCTCATCGCCACCACCACCTCGCGAACCATCTGGCGATGACGATGCTTAAAAACTTTTTATTTATTATTTTTATTCTCACTTTTATCTTTATTTATCTTATTTAAGTACTTTTTATTTCATTTTCCTTTATTATTTTAATTTTAGTTTTTATAATTTTTATTGAATAATTTATAGTTTACTCTATTTCATTACGAGTAATCTTACTTCCTTATATTTCCTAAAAAGTTCCTGATTCTATCACAGTTATAAAGAGTTCCGAAGCTCATCATCGCATAGGAACTAAAAACTCCACTGGCAAAGCTTCCCTACGACTGCCATGTCCTGCTCGACCACGATTATAGCTACCACCAGATATAATATTCTTTTGGCGCAGGACTTATGGACTAATCAACCTCTACCACCACCGGAGTATCCTTCTTCACTCTCATCATTTGCCTTAGCCAATTATTCTCCATAACTCCAAATCAAGGAGTTCATTCATCATTCAGGAAGTTTCACTTCTCTTCCTATCTTATGATTATTTATCTATATTTTTCAATATATCTATCTTTGTACATTGAGGGCAATGTAAATATTAAGTGTGAAGGTCTTTCATATCATCATTAGAAATCCCTGAATTTTGTCTTATTCTCACGTGAATCACTCATATCACTATTAGAATGAATTTTAATTAATTTATTATTTTTATTGATATGTCTTGAATTAAAACATAGGCATTTATGCATTGATTATTTAAACTTTAAGACATTAGGGAATCCAGCATGATAACTTGAATTTTCTTTTAGATTGTTTCCTTAAGTTTAGGTGTTATCGTGTGTTGAAATTCACAAGTTTAAACATCAAAAAGGCATAATTTTTGTGAGATATTGAGCCATTAGAGCATATTTTATTTCTTTCATGCTCACTTTTATTATGAGTGCGTCAGTATTGATTTGTTATTGTAGAACTTGCTTGATTATGCATGTCAAGACCACACCATTTGATTTGATATGCCAAGATGATAAAGGCACTTAGGTTTAACCCACTCACTCCACAAAAGCCTACCTTTATAATTAACCTTAGTAAACCCCTTTGAGCCTAACAAACCATTAATTGATTTACCCTCAATATTAACCCATAACCCATTATTGTTGAAATCCCCTAATTTGATCCCTATTTTTGTCGAGATTTGATTTGAACTAATTGCTTAGCTATGTTTTCTTCTTCTATGTATTTGACTTGTTCTAAAAAAAATTACTTCAACATATATTAATAGTAATTCGTCATTTTTTAGCTTGAGTGTTAATTCCATATTCTGAGAAGAAGCTCACTTGTATTTAACTGATAACTAGTTGTTTTTCTAGCTAGGTAATTTTTCAATTCAATCTCGATTCTAACCTTTTCCTTCAGCTTGTGACCACACCCCTTAACCAAAGCCATGTTACAACCCTCTAAAGACCTTTTTGATTGATGTATCAGCTCAATATATAGTGGTGGAGATTTGATTTTCAAGCAAGCCTATGGTAATAACTTTTCATATTGAATAATGAGTGCTTTAATTGATATCCTTAAACACCTTGAGTGATTTGAGTGAATCTTTAGTGAGGATGTTAAACTCTGTGATATTTTGATCAAAGGTAATCACTTAGGGTTAATTAGAAAGAGATTTCAATTAATCAACCTAGGGTTAGACGTTATTAGTCTCGAGAGAGATAATAATATAACTTATGAATTTCTGCGGATCAAGTCAAATGAATAAATCGTCTGATTTAGAGTCAAATAATAAGTGAAGTCTAGGTGGATTTTTCCTTGGGTATTGTCTTAATCAATCGAGTTTTCCCAAAAGATTTTTTCCAATCTTCTCTCTGTGCACTCTTAGTTTAGTAATTAGTTTAGATAACCAAATCCCTTAATTTTTAAGCTAGATAATAAAAAGAAGGTAAATTACTAGTACTCTTGGTTCCTTTGGGTTCAACAATCCGGTCTTGCTAAAGCTATACTACTGTTCAATAGGTACACTTACCTTCATCGTGATAATAGTTAGTTTCAAGAACGATTAATTATAAATATTTAAAACCTGTCGCGAATATCACGTACCAACTACCTATACTAGTTCAAAATATACCAATAATATTTTCAGATAAAACTTATCAGAGTTTCAAAACACATACAGGGTAGGCGCCGAAGACTCAATGTACCATATACTTTGTCAAATTATTTAAAACCATTTGTAAATCAATTCTTTGAAACCAAACTTTTTAAAACCTAAAATTCACAGCCGTGTTTTGAAACCTAGCTCTGATACCACTAAATGTAACACCCCAAAATTGGCCTAGATATTATGGCTGAATCTGGCGATGTCACATGGAATGGAGTTTGAAAACGAGTTTGTCGAGTTAATACCGTTTCAGTTAACTAGTTTTATCTTAAGTCGGAGTAAAATGCATGTTCTTTATTATGTCTAAAGTCGTATCTTTTTAGCGGAAGCTTTGGTAACGTTTATTTTTTTTTGAAAAACCGTTTGTGTTAAAAGAAATCTTTGCTTTAAACAAAACCGAGTTTTGACCGTCTAACCGTACTAGAACAGTAAAGCAGTTTAAAAACTCCAAATTTCAAAACCAATATCTAGTAATTTATAGCTGAGCTGCCAGATAATAGGCTTGAGAGCCTTTCATACACTTCCTCCAAATATCATCAACCCACCCTGATGCAATGCCAAATACAAAAACTGTCATGCTAATATGTGATTATTAGTACATACATTCAATTTAGAATACATGCTTATTATTATCAGGCTCAGTACAGACATCATACAAACAATTCACAAATTTAAGGGTCTAAGGGTTGCTTACCGACCCTACAGTAGGTTCACAGTCGACTTGGGCGATCCGTGCAACCTTCAGTTAAAATGGGCTCACACGCCTATGTAGCCTACCCTGTGGACCCACACGGCCCAAATTGGCCTTGGCCGTATGGATTACACGTTTTGACCCAGAATCCCACACGCCCATGTGGACTACCCATGTGGGCCCATATGGTCATGCAGCTAATAAACCATAATATATACATATTTTTGCCCCATGCTTGGCATAAATATGGATGACTTTTCCTTGGTTTCTTTGAATTCGATGCTCCTAATCCTTTAAATTCATTTTTTATACATAGGCGAGCATAGGAAGGTGAAAAGAGCAAGAAACGGGCCAAAAACACACAAAATGAGCCAAATTCAGTGTTTCACACGGCCTAGGCACTTCCACACGAGTAATCCACACGTCTGTGTAATACACACGGGCAGACCACACGCCTGTATGTCATTGCCGTGTCGACTAAAAACCAACTCAGAATTACACACTGCCTGAACACCTTCATACAGGCGTGGCACACGACCGTGTCCCCGTTAAGCTAAAGTCTAATTCTATTTGGAAAAGGCAAAATTTGGGCTATTTTGGGCATTCCAAGGTCTATATAAACACCCTAGAAGAGAATCAAGGGAGACACGGAGAATAGAAGGCAGAAAATACTCAAGAACAGCCATCGGGATCCACTTAGAAGGAGGATATACATCAAGACTGAAGATTTCTATCCAATTTCCTAGTTCTTTGGTTTTTTTTATGTTTTGTTGTTTTCCAATTTTTGAGATGTTTTCCATTATTATGAACTAAACTCCCTAAATATCTAAGGGAGATGAAATCTAAGACGAATCTTATTACTAATTGAGTTATATGATAAACACTTGTTCTTATTCTTAATTGTGAGTTTAACCCTTATTTTAATATTTTAGGATATTAATTCAGGTTTTTAATGTGCTTATTCAGTGAAGGAAAAGTCTCTATTTAAGAGTAGATCATTTATAATTAAGCGGAGTTGCATGCAATCCTAGAGATAGGACGACATAAATCTGCTGGATTAGAGTCAAATCTAATAAAGGAATCCATAGATCAAGTTAATGCGACAATAGGGGTTTTAATTAGAAAGAGATTTCGATTAATCAACCTAGAGTCAGTTGTTTTTTGTCTCGATAATATAAATAAAGGATTTCTACGGATTAAGTCAAGTAAATAAATCGTCTAATTCAAAGGTAATAAGTGAAGTCTAGGTGGATTCTTCCTTGGGTATTGTCTTCTCCATCGGTTTTCTAAAAAGTATTTTCCAATTTTAATCTCTATCGTAATCTTAGTTAATTATAATCAGTTTTAGTTTAAAAACATCCTTTAATTCTTAGGTTAGATAATAAAAATATAGTAATTACTAGTACTTTTACTCCTCGTGATACGATATTCCCGATCTCACCATAACTATACTATTGTTCGATAGGTGCGCTTGCCTTATTCGAATTTTTAGTTAGTTTTATGACCATCAAGTTTTTGGCACCGTTGCCGGGGACTAACATATTAGGAACACTTAATTTTTATTACTTTAGCCATTTTTATTTTTATTGCAATTTAGTTTTCTTTTTATTCACTAAATTTTCTTTTCATTACTTCTAGCAGGTTTTTATACTTTATGACTAGAAGAAACCCGTCAGGACCTCTACTTTTTTATAGCGAAATCGAAAGCACAACTCGCAGAAAACCAAGAGAAATAAGGCGAAACCTACATTACATAGAGGAAGAGTGAGAGGCCAATATCCATACCACCACTGAGAAGATGGCTGAAAATCAGAATAATCCGCTACCTCTTGTGGTTGCTACAAATCCAGTAGATCAGAATCCCGCTCCTCGTACTATGTATGATTATGCTAAACCTATTTTAACAGGAGCTGAATTGAGTATAGTTAGACTTGCTGTTGCTGCAAATAATTTTGAACTAAAACCTAACACGATTCAAATGATACAACAGTTTGTTCAACTTGATGGTTTGCAGGACGAGGATCCAAACACTCATTTAGCAAATTTTCTAGAATTCTGCGACACTTTTAAGATTAATGGTGTTTCTGACGATGACATTCGCCTTTGGTTATTTCCTTTCTCATTAAGGAATAAGGGTAAACAGTGGTTGAACTTGTTACCATGAGGGTCAATCAACACTTGGGAACAAATGACCGAAAAATTTTTACTTAAATATTTTTCGCCGGCTAAAACGACTAAATTAAGGAATGATATCTCTTCTTTTGTATAGATGGATCTAGAAACTCTTTATGATGCATGAGAGAGATACAATGATTTATTGAGAAGGTGCCTTCACCATGGGTTACCTCTATGGCTCCAGGTTCAGACTTTTTACAATATAGTGAACCCCTCAACAAGGAAACTTATCGATGAGCTGCCGGTGGAACTTTAAACAACAAAACACCTAAAGAGGCTTACGAATTTATTAAAGAGATGTCACTGAATAACTATCAGTGGCAAGTCATTAGAATGAAGCTGACAAAAGCGGCTGTTGTTTTCAACCTCGATGCGGTCACTATGCTATCTAACCAGGTAGAACTTATAAATAAAAAAATTGATGGTTTGTGTGGTTCTACTCAGGTACATCCAGTGATGAGGTGTGATTCAAATGGAAGAGGAGTGCACAGTAGAGAGTATCCATCCTTCAACCCTAACACTGAGGAAGAACAAGTCCACTATATGGGTAATAATTCTAGACCTCAAAATAACCCGTATCGTAACACTTATAATGCAAGTTGGTTAGGGAGTATCCATCCAATTTCTTGTGTGGTGGTCAAGGAAATCAAAGGCCACAACATCCTCTAGGTTTTCAACAACCACCTTACCAACAAGAGAAGAAACCGAACCTTGAAGAAATGCTCAAAAAATTCATCTCAGTGTCAGAAACTTGTTTTCAGAATACCGAAACAGCGCTTAAGAATTAGCAAGCATCAATTCAAGGGCTCGAAACTCAAATAGGACAGCTTGCTAAGTTGATTTCTGAATGACCACAAAGAGCATGCCCAGTAACATAGAAACTAACCTAAGAGAGCAGCTTCACGCGATCACAGTTCGAGATGAAAAAGGGTTAGTTGAATCTGCAGCGGAACTGAGATGAGAAACTATGGTAAGCAATGGTAAAGTTGGGGTAAACCAGAATAAGCTTAATTCGGTCAATAAGGAATATAAACATCGTATGCCATACCCAAATGCGACAAGGAAAGATCACACAAATGAATGATTTGGTAAACTCCTTAAACTTTTGAAAAAATTACATATTAACCTACCGTTTATTGAAGCTCTTTCGCTGATGCCCAATTCCGTAAAATTTTTAAAAGAGCTTTTAGCAAACAAGCGGAAGCTAGATGACTTGTCGCACGTGGAGCTCAATGCAGTTTGCTCAGCCATTTTTCAGAATAAGATACCAAACAAGTTGAAAGATCCAGGAAGTTTTACGATTCCCTATTTAATTGGTAGCTTAAATGTTAACAATGCTTTGGCTGATTTAGGGGCGAGCATTAATGTCATGCCCTATAAAATGTTTAAACAACTAGGTCTTGGAAACCAAAACAAACTAGGATGAGCATTCAATTGGAAGATAAAACAATTAGATTTCCTAGGGGTATAATTGAAGACGTGCTTGTCAAAATTGATAAATTTATCTTCCCAGTTGACTTTTTTGTTCTAAACTTGGATGAAGATAGTAACGTACCTTTAATTTTAGGAAGTCCCTTTTTAGCAATTGCTAGAACTATCATTGACGTTGGCACAGGTGAATTGATACTTCATGTAGGAGATGACATGATTAAACTTCAAGCTCGTGATTCTGCTAAAATATCTAGTAATCGAGATGATTGTTCAAGTTTTGTTAATTTGAGTAATGTTGCAACTCAAACTTCTTTGCAGGAGTCCCCTTGGAAGAACATGATGGAGCCTCATTCTAATCCATGCCACAAAAATGGAGCGACTCACGAAGAACGAAGACTACAAATTGATGAACTAGATGAATGACAGACAAATATCAAGGAGAAACCAAAAATACGCAAGGAGTCAAAGTAACGCCATGATGAGCGTAAGGATGAAACAAAGCAATTTAAGGTCGGGGATAAGGTATTGTTAGATGAAAAGGAACCTTTTATCGCTATTTCAGAGCACAATAAAAATGGAGCGATTCCCTTCATGGTATTGAAAACTTTCTCACATGGTACAGTCGAGGTAACACATACTGAATTCGGAACTTTCAAGGTAAATAATACTCAACTCAGACCCTATTTTAATAAAATTGATAGTAGAGGTGAGGAGTTTCAACTCCTCAATCCACTGTAACCACATGAAATTGAAGTAAGTCAAGCATAGACTCTAAATAAGCGCTTCTCGGGAGGCAACCCGAGCACTAACACCACTAACTAGTTTATTTTAGCTATTTTTTCGTATTTGAATGCAGGTACAGTGGCCCACATGGCCTAGACACATGGGTGTTCCTTGGCCGTGTGGAAACAGGGTTAAAAATCCCCAAGTATTGAGTCACACGACCATAAATTCGATCCACACGGTCGTGCGACACGGCCGTGTGAAAACTGGAGCAAAATTTTTAAATTTTTAACATGTCAGACAGGTACACAGGCAAGGCACACGACCATGTGTTCGGACACACGGGAGTGTGGATACCACACGGGCGTGGGAGAAGCAAACAATGAAGAACATAGTCATGCGACACGGCCGTGTGAACCACACGGCCTAGACACATGGGCCTGTCCCTAGGCCGTGTGACAATTGGGCATTTAATTTTCACAACAAACATGGGCTAAACTCGAGCCACACGGACGTGTGACATGGCGGTGTGGCCCAACACGGGCATCACACCACTGTGTCCCCTTTATAACCCCCAAACCTTAACATTTCCTTCACTTTTGTCTTCTTCCTCAAAGCTTCCCCATAGCCACCGCAGCCATCAAACTCCCCATGCCCGTGCCCCCAACGTCGATTACACCAGCAGCCGCCTCCCCCGCCGACTGACCCCTTCCCCCTTCCCTTTCTTTTCTCTTTCTTTCTTCCCCATCCTTTCTTCTATTCCCTTCCATTTCTTTTGCCCTTTCATCATCTTCCTCTACCCCCGAACTTCCACCTCCATCACACGAGCATACCAGCTCTGTCCATCGCCGTCTGCACCTCTGACCATTGACCGTGGTTTCCTCTTTCACCCTCACCTCTATTTTATCCCATTTTACTTATTTACTCATTTATTTCTTTATTTCTTTGTTATTTCTTGATTGTTATTTCATTTTGAGTTTAGTATATTTTTCATTAATTATTTAGTTTTTGATAGTCTTCATTATTATTACTGTTACTATTTAGGATTTTTATGATTTTTATTTTTATTGTTACTACTTTGTTTTAGTTTTCTGGTTTTTTCAAGTTTTGATTTAGCCTATTTTATTATTATTAGTACTTATATTCTCTTATATTTGTATCCATCTATTTAGTTAGGTGTTGTCTTATTCCTTACTACTATTTCTATGTAGCTACTATTCTAGTCTTTACTTTCATTAGTGTTGGGGTATACACCTTTTAGGACTATAGTTTTATTTTACTTTGTCTTGTGGTTAAATACTTGGTGCTATTTGACTTCTGTTATTTTCAGGAACACCATGACAAACACACGAGGCAAGAAGATTGCCATCCCCGCTTCAAAAAAGTGGAAGGGTCCTGGCGCAACCCCCTCGAGTGCCTCGACTGAAGCTCTCCACCTGCTGCTTCGATTCTCCTCCAGCCCACAGGACGACTTGTTTCAACTTTTGCGCATGCGACCACTAGGTGTAGGCCGTTTTACTGATTGGGCCGCTTTAGAGCAGGTTCAACTTACCCACCTTGTTTGATTCCATCTTGCTACTTCCCAGTGGGATGGGTTCTTTTCAATTATCGAGCCCACCTATTCAGAGCTTACCTTAGAGTTTCGCACTACTTTCCATCTACAGCATGTGATGAATACCCATGACGAGGCCGGTACTATTATTTTTAGACTGGGTGGACGTGTACGACACATGAGTGTACCAAAGTTTGGAGCTACTTTGGGCCTTTACACGGAGGAGTTTATGGCTTCCAAGAATTTTTTTCATCTTCACCGTCACATACACTACTCGCCCTACTGCTGTTGGACCTACCTTACGGCGAGTCCTGTTCCCTATGACGCAAGTTGTTCAAAGGTGACTTCTCTTCCTCTAGCACTACGCTACATCCATGCTATTTTGGCTCATACCTTGACTGGGAGGAGAGAGAGCACCGGAGTCGTTAGCACCACCGATGCTTACTTCTTATGGAGCATGGTAACTGGTCATGTATTTGATTTGGCATATTTTATCGCCCTCGCTTTTCGCCACCAGACAGACCGCCATAGGAGCGGCCCCATTTGCTTTGGCCCCTACGTGACCCGCCTCACTCGACACTTCGGCCTCTTCGACATTTCAGAGATGTCATCGACACTCACACTAGTAGGCCAGATGTCTCCTCAAGGAATTTCTAGTATGATCCATATGAGGATAATAGAGCGACGCCGTGGATTCGACCCCCTCAGTATAGACTCGTTCACTCTGATGACCAGGATGAGTCAGAGGACATTACTGATGATGTCCGCTCCTTTCATGAGGACCCACTCCACCACCATCACAGGGTCACCGACCCACTGCTACCACTTTAACAGATATATCCGAGTGACTCACTCGCTTTGAGCAGCAGTGTTTTGAGTGGTTCGACATCATCGATGCCACTCTTCGACAGATTTGCCACCACCTCCACGTCTTCATTCGGCACCATCGAGGCATCCGATGAGGAAGGCCTTTGAGTCCATTTATTTTATTATTATTATTATTTTTAATTTAAATTTTCCTTTTATTTATTTTTGAAAACTTATATTTTATATTTTGAACTATATTTATCTTTATAGTTATTATTGAGTACTCCCTTAATTCCCTTTTATAGTTGTGTTTATTTTCTTATTAGTAACTCAGAATTATACCTTTCATTGGCCTTATATACAATTCTTGCTTTCGTTATTCCAAGGATTTCATCCAAAAATTTAGGGCAGTTTTGCTTCTCTTCCTCTCTTCTAATATTATGTTTATATTGTTATTATTTATCTTTGTACATTGAGGACAATATACGTCTTAAGTGTGGGGAGGTTATTTATATGTTTATTAGAAAATCCCTGAATTTTATCTCGTTCTTAAATAATTTTCTCATATTATTATTAGAGTGAATTCTGATTAATTTATAATTTTTGATATGTTTTGAATTAAATCATAGATAATTGTACATTGATTGGTTAACCTTAAGACATTAGAGAATCAAGCATGATAAGTGGACTTTTGAGAATTAAAATTGCTAGGCTGCTTCCTTGAATATAAGTATTATCTTGAAGTTCTGAATTCACAGGATTGACATCAAAAGCCATAATTTTTTGTGAGATCTTGAGCCTTTTGGAGCATACATCCTTTCTTGCTCACTTTTATTGTTTCTTATGAGTGTGTCAATACTGATTTTTTTTCTAGAACTTGCTTCAATTATACATGTCGAGACCACACCGTTGATTTGATATACCGAGATGATAAAGGCACTTAGGTTTTAACCCAACTACCCCATAAAAAGCCTACCCGCAGAATTGACCCTTGGTGAACCTCTCTGAGCCTTAAACATTGTTTCTTGATTTTCCTCCTTAATGCTAACCCACAACTTGACCCTTTTTGATTCATTAAGAATTTCTCCCTTTTCATCGACTCCTTTTTATCGAGATTTGATTTGATTAGTTACCTAACTAATGTTCGTTCATTCCAGTTGCTGAATTATTTCTTATTATGTACTTTCCATTATTGTACTTGTTCTTATTCTTAAAAAAAACGTATATTTATATTCATTCAATCACATATTGTTTTAAAGAGCTTGTATAAGTTAAAATCATTATATTGAAAGAAAAGCTCACTTCATTAGTTTTGGATAATGTTAATTCTGGCACTTGTTTGTAATTCAGTGATTAGCTTTATTTTTCTAAGTTTGGTAATTTATTAAATTAATCTCGATTTTAACCCTCTTTTTCAGCCTTTATTCACACCTTTAACCCAAGCCCTATTACAACCCTTTTAAAGACCTTTTGATTTGTGTATAATCTCATTTATAGTGGTGGAGATTTGATTTTGATGCAAGCCTATGGTAATAACTTTTCATGTTTGACTATTGAGTGCTTAATTATTGTACCTTAAACACTTCGAGTGATTTGAGTGAATCTTTAGTGAGGATGTCAACTCCTATCCATTTGGAATTAGAGGTGATTACTTAGATAAAGGGGGATACCTATGATTTTATTATTAAAATGCTCAACTTGGATTGTTTGAAACGTTAATGTTCTTTTAGTTAAACTCTCAATGTATGATTACTTAGGGATTACTTCGAAACATTATTAATGAGAATTATAAGTTGAGAAGGATTTATTTTAATTGTGAGTTGAGGATTTTGCTTGAGGACAAACAAATGCTTAAGTGTGGGGATATTTGATAAACCATAATATATACATATTTTTACCCCATGCTTAGCATATTTATGGATGATTTTTCCTTGGTTTCATTGAATTCGATGCTCCTAATCCTTTAAATTCATGTTTTATACTTAGGCAAGCATAGGAAGGCGAAAAGATCAAGAAACGGGCCAAAAATAGACAAAATGGCCCTAATTCAGTGTTTCACATGGCCTAAGCACTTCCACACGGGTAATCCGCACGCCCGTGTAATACACACGGGCAGACCACACGCCCGTGTGTCATGGCCGTGTCGACTAAAAACCAACTCAAAATTACACACGGCCTGAACACCTTCACACGGGCGTGGTACACGGCCGTGTCCCTGTTGAGCCAAAGTCTAATTCTATTCGGAAATGGCCAAATTTGTGCTATTTTGGGCATTCCAAGGTCTATATAAACACCCTAGAAAAGGATCAAGGGGGACACGGAGAATAGAAGGCAGAAAATACTCAAGAACAGCCATCGAGATCAGCTCAGAAGGAGGACCTACATCAAGACTGAAGATTTCTATCCAATTTTCTAGAAGTTCTTTGGTTTTTTTATGTTTTGTTGTTTTCCATTTTTTGAGATTTTTTCCATTATTATGAACTAAACTCCCTAAATACCTAAGAGATATGAAACCTAAAACGAATCTTATTACTAATTGAGTTATATGACAAATACTTGTTCTTATTCTTAATTGTGAGTTTAACCCTTGTTTTAATATTTTAGGATATTAATTCAAGTTTTTGATATGTTTATTCAGTGGAGGAAAAGTCCCTGTTTAAGAGTAGATTATTCATAATTAAGCGGAGTTGCATGCAATCTTAGAAATAGGACAACAGAAATCTGCCGGATTAGAGTCAAATCTAATAAAGAAATCCATAGATCGAGTTAATGCGACAATAGGGGTTTTAATTAGAAAGAGATTTCGATTAATCAACCTAGAGTCAGTTGTTTTTAGCCTCGAGAGAGATATTAACATAAATCAGGGATTTCTACGGATTAAGTCAAGTGAATAAATCGTCTAATTAAAAGGTAATAAGTGAAGTCTAGGTGGATTCTTCCTTGGGTATTGTCTTCTCCATCGGTTTTCTAAAAAGTATTTCCCAATTTTAATCTCTGACGTAATCTTTGTTAATTAGATAATCAGTTTTAGTTTAAAAACATCTTTTAACTCTTAGGTTAGATAATAAAAAAATAGTAATTACTAGTACTTTTAGTCCTCGTGGATACAGTATTCCCTATCTCACCATAACTATACTATTGTTCGATAGGTGCGCTTTCCTTAGTCAAATTTTTAGTTAGTTTCACAACCATCAGTGGCTCACACGGCCCATTCAGTCCAGCCCGTGTGTCGCACACGGCCTACCTGGACATCACATGGCTGTGTCTGGTGCGCACGGCCTAGCTTCGTCGATCACATGCCCGTGTTATAGCACACGGCCTACCACATGGCCTATCACACGACCATTGGCATCGACAGAATGGTTTTCAGCTTTTACTGAAACCTTATTTTCAACATTTCTGGGTACACACCTAGTATCTTTTGATGCCAAAACCACACCCGAGATGAATAGTACCTTGAAACCCTGAACAATTTAAGTACAAAATAGTACTAAGGGAGTCCTTTACACCCAGTTCTCAACAAGGGCAGAAAGTAGATTCCCGAAGAACAAAAACAACCGAACAGCAAGGGGAAAAGTATCGATTGAGATCAAAAGCAACAATGAGAGGAAAAGAGGAGGTTTGCCATCAAAATTTTAGGGGAAAGAGGGAAAGGGAGACGAAAATTTGAAAAAAAAATTAGAATAGGCAATATTCTGATAACTTCCCTTATTATCTCCTCAAATCTCTACCACTATCCCACTAACAGCCCATTACTCAGAATCCCCTTTCAACACAACTCTAGCCGAAATTTGAAGCAAAAATACTACTCCTTGCCATAACAGAGATTCAAACACAGGACCTCCAGCACACCAACACTCCACTTAACCACTAGACAAGTAAGCCCATTCTGGTATGTTTTTACAAACAATCAAATACAAACCTACTAAACAAAAGTAATGCTTTCCTCAGAAAAATTAAAAAATTTTCCAGTGGCATGGCTTGAACTTGGGACCTCCCACGCACACCCAGAACACTTAACCACTGAATTAAATACACATTTGTGTCACAAATTCACAAAAAATAAAAATAAAAATTTTGGGGCATTACATGGTGAGTTTACATCCCAAGATTTTAAAGATTATCATATGTCAATTGGGATAAAATTTGAACATCCTGTAGCTCATTTTCACACATAAAATAATTTAGCTAAATCGTTTATCAAAGCCCTCCAACTAATAGCTTGGCCATTGCTTATGAGAGCAAAACTCCTTGTTACAGCTTATGGATATGCTATTTTGCATACAGCATCACTAGTACGCCTAAGGCCAACATTACAATTAGTTTTTGG
This sequence comes from Gossypium hirsutum, assembly GCF_007990345.1. Lineage (NCBI taxonomy): Eukaryota > Viridiplantae > Streptophyta > Magnoliopsida > Malvales > Malvaceae > Gossypium > Gossypium hirsutum. The sequence continues at coordinate 47,347,972 of NC_053425.1, read as the reverse complement.
TTAGGAGCCAAATATTTCCAACCTTAGAGTTTTTGGATGTGCAGTATATGTTCCAATTGCTGCACCACAATGCACAAAGATGGTCCTCAAAGGAGGTTGGGAATATATGTTGGTTATAAATCTCCTTCTATAATTAAATATGTTAAACCATTAAATGGTGATTTATTTACTACACGATTTATTGATTGTCATTTTGATGAAACAACATTCCCAACATTAGGGGGGAGAAAATACAACTAGTAAAAGAAATTACATGGAATGGATCATCATTATCTAAAGTAGATCCTCGCACAAGTCAATGTGAACAAGAAGTTCAAAGGATTATACATTTACAAAACATCGCCAATCAACTGCCAAATTCATTTACTGACCTAAAGAGAATTACAAAATCTCACATACCAGCTGAAAATGCTCCAATACGAATTGATATCCCAATAGACATATGGTAAAAATCCTCGTAAAAGGCAAGTGCCCAAGAAGAGGCTAAAGATATAACTAACCAAAAAACCCCAAAAGAGGTTCAAGTACCTGAAAATGGTGATAACGAAAAGATCTCAATAAGTTATGTTACTTCAGGAAAAAGATGGAACTGAAAAAATATAGTTGTCGACAATAATTTTTATTATAATGTTGCTATTGAAATAACAAAAGAAAATTAGGATCTTGAGCCTAAATCTATTGAGGAATGTAGAAATAGAAAAGATTGTTCAAAATGGAAAGACGCAATTCAAGCAGAATTATATTCACTTTCTAAACGTGAGGCTTTTTTGACATATAGTCCAAACATCTAAATATGTAAATCTGGTAGGATATAAATGGATATTTGTGTGAAAATGATATGAGAAATATGAAGTCGTAACATATAAAGCACGACTTGTAGCACAAGGATTTTCACAACGACTCGACATTCATTATGAAGAGACATATTCTCCTGTGGTAGATGCAATCACATTTAGATATCTTATTAGTTTGGCAGTTCATGAAAAACTTGACTTGCATCTAATGGATGTTGCTACAGCCTATTTGTATGGTACACTTGATAGTGAAATTTATATGAAAATCCTTGAAGGATATAGAGTTTCCTAGGAAAATTGCTCAATCAGATTAAAGAACAATTTATATGGATTAAAACAATCTGGACGTATGTGGTACAATTGACTTACTGAATATTTGTTAAAAGAAGGTTATAAAAATGATCAAATCTGTCCATGTGTTTTTATAAAAAGGTCTGGATCAAACTTTGTGATAATTGCTTTTTATCTTGATGATCTAAATATTATTGGAACTCCTGAAGAGTTTCAAAATGTAGTAAATTATTTAAAGAAAGAATTTTAGATGAAAGATCTTGGAAAAATAAAGTTTTGTCTTGGCTTGCACATCGAGTATTTAAAAGATAGAATTCATGTCCATCGGTCAACTTATATGAAAAAGATCTTAAAGAAATTTTATATGGATAAAGCACATCCATTGAGTACCCCGATGGTTGTATGATCATTAGATGTGAATAAAGATCAATTTCGCCCTTATGAGAATGATGAAGAGTTTATTGGTCTTGAAATACCATATCTAAGTGCCATAGGAGCATTGATGTATCTTGCAAACAACACAAGACCTGATATAGCTTTTGCTGTAAACTTGTTATCAAAATTTAGTTCTTCTCTAACACGTAGACATTGGAATGGAATTAAACATGTATTTAGATATCTCAGAAGGACAATGGGATTATTTTATTCAAATGATTCAAAATCCCTATTAGTTGGCTATGCTGATGCTAGATATTTATCGAATCCACATAAAGGTCAATCTCAAATAGGATATTTATTTATATGTGGAGGTACAAACTCTTATGATTAGAATACATATGACATTTCTCACCGAACAAGTAGTGGCACCATATCATTAGAGCAAACACAATCGCAACTAATTTAAGATAGTGTGTCAGATAGTTCTTTTCATGAAGCTTCAACTGTCTCGAAGCATAAGCAATGACTTTGCCAGACCGATTAACAAAGCATCACTGTATATCACAAATTCTTTACCCGATTCGGGTTGTACAATTATCGGAGCTTTTGTCAACAAAGTTTTCAACTAATCAAAACTGTTTTGACACTTTTCAGACCATACAAATTTCACATCTTTCTGAAGCAGTTTTGTCAACAGAGTCGCAATCATCGAAAAACCTTTTACGAATCTTCTATAATAACCAGAAAGTCCAAGAAAACTGCAGACTTCAGAGACATTGCTCGGAGGTTTCCAATCCAAAATAGCTGAAATTTTGCTCAGATCAACTCGAATACCAGAGGCTAATACAGTATGACCCAGAAAACTAACTTCTCGCAACCAGAATTCACATTTACTGAACTTTGCATACAACTGTTTATCTCGCAGAATCTATAGTACTAATCTCAAATGCTCGGCATGTTCGGATTCATCACGTGAATAAATTAATATGTCATCAATGAATACAACAACAAATTGATCTAGATATGGTCTGAAAATTCTATTAATTAAATCCATAAAAATAGCAGGTGCGTTAGTCAATCCGAAAGGAATAACTAAAAATTCATAGTGGTCGTACCTCGTTCTAAAAGTTATTTTTGGATTGTTTGAGTCTTTTACTCGCAACTGATAATAGCATGATCTCAAATCCATTTTCGAAAACACGGCAACTCCTTTCAACTGGTCAACAAAATCATCAATTCGACTCAGAGGATACTTATTCTTGATAGTCACTTTGTTCAACTGACGATAATTTGTACACATTCTCATCATTCCATCTTTCTTTTTCACGAATAGAACCGGAGCACCCCAAGGTGAGAAACTCGGTCTAGCAAATCCTCTATCGGTCAATTCTTGCAATTGAGACTTTAATTCTTTTAGTTCAGTCGAAGCCATTCTATACAGAGCTATTGAAATTGGAGTAGTACCAGGTACCAATTCAATGCCAAATTCTACTTCTGTAACCTGAGGTAATCCCAAAAGTTTTTCAGGAAACACATTCGAAAACTCACAAACATCAGGCACAGATTCAACTTTCTTTTCTGACACTCTCGAATCAATCACATATGCAAAATAAGCTCCACAACCCTTTCTTACGATACTCAAAACTTTCATCGAAGATATTACAGCAGGCAATCCATTCAAATCACTAGATTCAATTCTGACTATTTCATCATTCTCACATCTCAAATCAATAGTTTTTCATTTATAGTTCACAACAGCATCATGCAAATTTAACCAATCCATACCCAGAATTATATCAAACTCAACAAAAGGTAACAGCATCAGATTAGCCGGAAAAAAAGTGTCTCGAAACATTAACGGACAATTCTTGCAGACTTTATCAACCAAAACACATCTGCCTAGGGGGTTTGAAACTCTAATTACAAATTTTATAGACTCTACAGACAAAGTCTTATTGTTCACTAAGTTCATACATATATACGAATGTGTCGATCCAGGATCTATCAAAGCAATCACAGAAGTATCATAAAAAGTAAATGTACCCGTAATCACGTCTGGCGATGAAGCTTCTTCACGAGCTCGGATAGCATAGACTTTGGCAAGTGCACTAGCCTTGGATCTAACAGTTGTATCTTTTGTTCCTCTTTGACTACAACTTACATTTCCTATATTTCTAGGAAGTCTACCACAAAATTTTTCATTATCTTTATCAACTAAATCTGGGCAATCTTTTATAAAATGATTTCGTGAACCACAGCTATAACAAGCTCGGTTATTACTCTTTCCCCAGCATTCTCCAAAATGTCATCTTTTATATTAACCACACTCAGGTTTTTCACTCTTTGCATTACCAACACTGGCAACAGACGTAACTAGAGCTTTAAAGCTCAATTGCGATCTAGCATGATCTCTGTTCGAATGTCCCACACTAGCCTTTGAATGACTATTATCATCTCTGAATTTCATTGATCCAGATTGAAATGATTAGCCCGATGATCTCTTTTGTACCTCTCTAGCTTCAAAATCAGCTTTTCTTTTCTCTTTCCCAAGATCTTTAGCTTTACATGCTCGTTCAACAAGCACTACAAATTCTTTGATTTCCAAAATTCCGGCCAACTGATGAATATCTTTGTTTAAGCCATCCTCGAATCTTTTACACACTATTTCCTTCGTAGATACACATTCATGAGTATACTGACTTAATCTTATAAATTCCCGTTCGTATTCTGTGACAAACATACGACCTTGTTTAAGCTCAAGAAACTCTTTACGTTTCTGATTGATGAATCTCTTACTGGTATATTTCTTCCAAAATTCAGCTTGAAAGAAATCCCAAGTAACCTATTCACTCAGAACCACGGATATTAAAGTCTTCCACCAATGATACGCTGTGACCCTCAGAAGGGAAACAACACATTTTATATATTCTTCAGGATTTAATGATAATTCATCAAACACTCTTATCATGTTCTCTAACAAAAACTCGGCCTTTTCAGCATCGTCGCTCGTTGTAGCTCGGAACTCTTCAGCCCTATATTTTTTAATTTATCGACTGGTGGTCTACTTAACTGAACCAGATTCACTGGTGGCATAACAGGAGTTTGAGGAGAATTAACCGAGGGTGAAGGTTGTTGTACAGCCGGATTGGTTCTAATATATATGGTGAACCAACCATTCATCATCTGATAGAAGGCTTGTCTAGCCTCACCATCACGGCTACTCGTAACTGGTCGAGAATCAGATGGGGCCGTCCCTTGCGCGAAGGCAGGTGCATTGCTTTTGATATCTGTTACTACGGCTCTTTCGGGATCCATTTGCTATATAAAAGCACATTTGAATGTCAGAATTCATCACACTATCGTAGTTCATAAATATGGCATGTATAGCTAGACTCACATACGCTATGGTAGTCCTAGAACCGACTAAACCATAGCTCTAATACCAATAAATGTAACACCCCTAACCTGTATCCGTCGCCAGAAAAGGTTAAGAGGCATTACCGAACTCGTAACTTAGATCAAAACAACCAAATATCAATTATCATCTTAATTCAATAAAATACCATTCATTCATGTTCATGACGAACTTGAACTGAGCATACAAGATCTAATCCATGCATCTAGGATTAAATTGATAACATGTGTACTTTACAAAACTGATAAAAATTTTCAACTTTTAAAAGGTCACACGCCCGTGTGAACGGACAGTGTGCCTCACACGACATTAGACACGCCCGTGTGTTTAAGCCAAGGTGAAACAGGGCATACATATTGACTTATCCACACGGCCACAAGACACGCCCGTGCGTCAGGCCGTGTGAAAATTAGGGAGGCTACTGACTTGGCCACACGACTGACCACACACCCGTGTGTCTAGGCCGTGTCCAAACTAGAGGGTATACTACCTTTATTTCGCAAGGTACCCCAGGGGACACACGGTCGTGTAACGTGACCGTGTGTCGCACAAGGTTGAGACACACAACTGTGTCTCTGTCTGTATAGACAAAAATAGGCCATTTGAATAGTCAATTTGCCACCCCAAATTGGGTCAACTACAAGCAAAGAAATAAGCATATTTGCACAACCAATTCAGCCAATTTCCAAACCAAAACATAAGCCACTCATGACATATCAATTCCAATGAAATGCATACTCATAAGCCTTACCTGTAACACCCCTCGCCCGTATCCCTCACAGGAACAGGGTTCGAGGTGTTACCCGACTTAAACTCAGTCAATCACACAAAAACCGTATTAAAAAATTTCAATCAATTTAAAACTTTTCTTTTCACATGCAATCTATCCCATATATGAGCTTACGAGGTCCAAAACATTAAAACCCTATACATGACATAGACTCGAAATACTAGGATTTACTTACACCGATAACGTGAGCTCGACAATGTGATAATATCTCCGGCAAACTCCAACCCGAGCAGGTAACTGAAGTCAACAATCTATAAAACAGAGAAATTTAACAACGGAGTAAGCTTTCATAAGCTTAGTAAGTCTTAAGCAATGCAAACAAATAAACGCAATTATACTTCGATTATTTAATTTCTTAAGAGGCCAAATTCTAGGGATATTGCCATCTGGCCGAATATACACAAGCACATAATGCACGTTCAGCATTCTTATCACACTTAATCTGAATTCATATAACATATTTAAATCAAATACCCTCACATACTTTCACACCCTGACCAGGTGTATCATGATCATAGGTATAGTTTTAACATTTATTCACGTACGTATCACATTACTCACTTCTGATTCACTTCAAATCAAACTCACATCTGAGTACATACTGCGTACCTGGCCCACTTTACGTATTAAATGTATTCATTTGACAATCTAGCACGAGGTACCTTAGTCATAGGCTTTTCTCAAATCACCGGCATTTCGCCTACTAAGCTCGAGGCCCGATATCATTTCACAGGCTTTCTAGCCTGCTAGGCTCGAAAACCCGAATAGTATCTTACCGACATTATAGTCTGTTAAGCTCAAAGGCCCGAATAATCAAATCAAAAAGTTCCATGTAACATATTCATATCAATTGAGTACTAACACCATTCGAACGTATATAATTATACATCTCAAACACTTTTCTTTCATCTCATTTTCACACTTAACATTTGATAGCTTATGCATAACATTTCACTCACATTCATTTCAAACTTATCATTCGATTATAAAAGCACATTGCATATTTACCAACATGTTATACTTGCCATTAGGCCATATAAGCATGATACAATACACTATCATTTCATCTTTAACATTCAGCTAAACCCTTATCTTACAAGGAACACCGAATTCACATAACATATCATTTCACCGGCATTACGCCTGCTAGGCACGAAGGCCTGAATACACATCACCGGCACGAAGCCTGCTAGGCACGAAGGCCTGAATACACATCATCGGCATGAAGCCTACTAGGCACGAAGGCCCAAATATACATCACCGGCACGAAGCCTGCTAGGCATGAATGCCCGAATACACATCACCGGCACGAAGCCTACTAGGCACGAAGGCCCGAATACACATCACCGGCACGAAGCCTACTAGGCACGAAGGCCCGAATATACATCACCGGTACGAAGCCTGCTAGGCACGAAGGCCCGAATATAATACCAGCACTAGGCCTGTAGGATTTATCCCTGATATAATACCAGCACGAAGCCTGTGGGATTTAACTCGGATATTTTACCAGCACGAAGCCTGCGGGTCTTTAAGCCCGGATACACATCAAATATCATGCATATTTAATCATATATTAACACATCTCATTCAACATATCACATTTCCATTTCACCATTCAAACTTAACCCATAGTGACCATTCGACTATAAGTCATATGCATAAACTATTTATCGCACAACTTAGTTCAAGTAAACCAAAAGGTCACGATTCATCTAATATATACATATTGCTCACTGATTCGCACACAACCTTTCAAATTAGCAATTATAAGATGGTTCCGCACATAGCCCATCCTTATCGATAATTTACGATGGTTTTACCCTTACTCACATATATGTCATAGGCATTTTTACCTATGCTTCTCAATTCACATTCATGATTCAATTCCAATAGATTTAACATGCCTAAGTACATATCGCATACCTGAATAATTTACTTTACGAAACGAATCCACATATCGTATTAGCCCATAGTCTTATAGCACCACACTTTTAATGGTTTACCTCATCGAAGTTCACATTTAATCACTTTAGTGCCAAGCCATATTCGGCTACCACAAAGGATTAATAATAATAATTTTATACACATCATGGCTTCCTTTAAGTATTTAATAATCACAAATCGTGATATCTCTACCAGCACATATACGGCATAGTTTATTCATTGTAACACTCATTTAGTGCATCAAATTTCCAAATCCAATTCAACTTAAGCATAATAGCCATAATCGGCTTATAGCCTTAAATCATTACATATTCGGCACATTAACTAAATAAAATTTACATTCCCTTTACCATATTAATTTAACTTTTGGGCATATAAAAAGGAATCAAGCTTAAACACTTAAGAACTTACCTCGAATGTTGTCGAACGATTATAACGGCTATTCGATTACTTTCTCTTTTCTCTTATCCGAATTTGCCCCTCTATGCTCTTGAGCTTAAAATTTAAAGATTTTAAACTAGTCATTATTCGACTATTCAAGCATCACTTTCAAAATATAATATATATATTCAACTTTCACACCTACTGATGATAGTAAGCTTATAAGAAATCAATAAGCAACTCATTAACAAATTTTTGTCAATGTTTACCACATAATCATAATTTCACTGCAAGCTGTCTTCCTGAGCAACAGTCACTAAATCATTTATAACTGGAGCTACGAAACTCCAAATCAAGTGCCGTTAATTTTCTATGAAAATAGACCCATATATATTTTACCCATAAAAGTTTCAGGATTTTTGGTTTGGCCAATCAATACCAGATTTTTCTTAAAGTTTCCCTTATTTCACTGCTTGACTAATCTGACCACTCTTCACTACGAATCAAATTTCTCATTGTACAGAATTCAAAATATGTTCTCATTTATTTCATTTGAAACTAGACTCATTAAGGAGTCTAAGCATATAAATCATCTTATAACCATTTTTTTACAATTTATAATGATTTTATAAAAACAGAAAAGAGGATCTAGAAGTCATTCTGACCCTGTCCTACATCACTTCAAATATCTCATCATTGGAAATTCTTTTGCTTACACGGTTTCTTTTATAAGAAACTAGACTCATTAAGATTTAATTACATAATTTATTCAGCTTCTAACTCATCTCCCACAATTTGCGGTGATTTTCCAAAATCACATTACTGCTGCTGTCTCAAGCAGATTTATTACCAATTACTCTTTCACACATACCTTGCATGCATGTTATTTAAACATGCATATCACAAATCAATCATCACATACCTATAACTTCACTTAAGCATAATCTTCCTTTCACCATTTTAAAGCACAACATTACTCAATATTATCCAAGTTCACATTCGGCCATAATACACACAACATGTTAGCCAATTTTCCCCCCTTAGCATCTAAGGCACATGCATGCTCATTTGCTTGGCTCAGCTTCATCTATTCTCCATTTTTTATCAAAAGAACATGAAACAACAACCATTTCTCTCATTTCCATTCATGACCGAATGCTCACGACACAACCAAAAATAAAAAATATGCTTCATGGGTTAAGGTAGAAACAAGAAAAACCCATGAACATCAAAATAGAAGCAAAGTACCATGAACTCACCTTGGATTTTCTTCCCCAAGTGACTGAACATTCAAGAGCTCTTTTCCTCTCCTTTCTCTTCTATTTTCGGCTACCATGAACAAGGATGGACAAACTTTTCCCTTCCATCATTTTGTTATTTTTAGTCTTTATTTTATGACATAAAATGACACATATCAATTAGTACCATAACTTCATGTCTTAAATTATTATTATCTAATGCACATGTTGCTTCCCACCAACATCATGGCCGGCCACTACACATAAAATGGGGAGTTTTACATGCAAATCCTCTCATTTTACACTACAAATTATTTGCCCACTAAAATTTGGCCTATAGCATTTTCAGAAATTTTCACATAAGTCCTATTTCATAATTTTACTCTCAAATGACAAAATCAAAGCATGAAATTTTCACACATGCACTTCCACATATAATAAACACAGAGTATAACATTTAATTATTTCTGTGACTCGGATTTGTGATCCCGAAATCACTTTTCGACTAGGGCCAAATTAGGGCTGTCACAACTCTCCCCCCCTTAGGAATTTTCGTCCCCGAAAATCTCACCAGAAGAAATAGTTTCCACTCTAAAAACGTTTTCGCCAAATTCTCGGAATCACAATTTTCCATTCTTCACATGTATCTCTTTTTACCAAAAATCCAGAACTTTGGTCTACACCAACAGATCACATCATAGATACTTTAGTCACTTCATCAAATAAAACCTTGCACATGCAAACCCCATCTTACCGATCTTTCCTCGTCAGATGATAAATCATAATCCAATAAGATTTCTCTCTTAGAAAATAATAAAATTTTTTATTCAATTTGGATAGAAATTCTATCTCACAACCACTTCTATAATACCACTGATTTCTTTTATTCCATATACTTGTATAATCTATTACAACTCAGATAAACAAACATTTCACAATCGGAGTTCATATAAAGATCCTTTACATAACCTTTAACCCATCTGTATACTTATTCCATATCAGAACAATAATAACATCAACAGAAATCTTATATGTCCAGATATCCAAAATCAAATAATTGTTACTCTGAACTCATTTTGAACTTTCACATCTCATATACTTTTATAAGATGGAATACCATTTAATAGAAACAGAAGAATAACATCGTATGAATTTATCCTCAAATTTATTCCGATCATACTACAATGAAATCTTATAATAATAACCCTGATAAGGGGTGGGGTCGTTAAGCCTCGAAAGGAACCTTCATATTTGTATACACAGATAACTTTATCACTCATCACAATATTACGCACATTGATTCAAACATTTCAAATTTCCAATTTGTTACAGATACAATTTCACATATCTCAGTAATACACGCAACTTTATTTCAAGTGAATATTAGCAAAACATAAGTGAATTTATCACAATTCACACTTTCATTTCTCTTACTCAAATTACCAATAATGTCTTATCAAGTTTCCACATTTAGTATTGATCACTTGTCAATATTTATTACATCGAAAAACGTCTTACGGTTTTGAGTACATCGCTTACTTGATGCCATAGTCCAACTATGGTCTTATACTAGCTCTGCTCTACCCGTGCTGATGCCTATTCCCGATAGGTCTTACACTAGCACTCATTGGGCTGTGCCGATGCCTATCCCAGATAGGTCTTAAGCTTAGCACAAGTCGAGCCGATGCCACGTCCCCTGACGGGTCTTACACTAGCTCATCTGTCTCATGTATTGCCATGGTCCAACCATGGTCTTTTCCGTCAATTTATTAGTGAACGATCGTACTCATTTCCTGCGTTCCACCCAATTTGATCTTTCATTACCATTTACTTTATGCAATCTTATACATATCTTTACACTGACGCACACAAATCATAAACTTCTTTTCATACCTTTCAATTCTGTCATAGCACAAATATATTACAATCATTTCAATAGCATTTTTGGATCAATTAATAATAGCTCGGTTGGAACACATCATTACCTGAGCAAAACAATTTATAAGAGCCGGGAGATATCACATTATCACACTTTACTTACGGCATGTATAACTAGACTCTTATACTTGATATGTTAGCCCAAGAACCGACTAAACCATAGCTCTGATACCACTAAATGTAACACCCCTCGCCCGTATCCCTACCGGAACAGGGTTTAAGGTGTTACCCGACTTAAACTCAGTCAATCACACAAAAACCGTGCTGAAAAATTTTAATCAATTTAAAACTTTTCTTTTCACATGCAATCTATCCCATATATGAGCTTACGAGGTCCAAAACATTAAAACCCTATACATGCCATAGAATCGTAATACTAGGATTTACTTACACCGATAATGTGAGCTCGACAGTGTGATAATATCTCCGGTGAACTCCAACCCGAGCAGGTAACTGAAGTCAACAATCTATAAAACAGAGAAATGTAACAACAGAGTAAGCTTTCATAAGCTTAGTAAGTCTTAAGCAATGCAAACAAATAAATGCAATTATACTTCGATTATTTAATTTCTTAAGAGGCCAAATTCTAGGGATATTGCCATCTGGCCGAATATACACAGAGAACATAATGCACGTTCAACATTCTTCTCACACTTAATCTGAATTCATATAACATATTTAAATCAAATACCCTCACATACTTTCACACCCTGACCAGGTGTATCATGATCATAGGTATAGTTTTAACATTTATTCACGTACGTATCACATTACTCACTTATGATTCACTTCAAATCAAACTCACATCTAAGTACATACTGCGTACCTGGCCCACTTTACGTATTAAATGTATTCATTTGACAATCTAGCACGAGGTACCTTAGTCATAGGCTTTTCTCAAATCACCAGCATTTCGCCTACTAGGCTCGAAGCCCGGTATCATTTCACCGGCTTTCTAGCCTGCTAGGCTCGAAAGCCCGAATAGTATCTTACCGACATTATAGTCTGCTAAGCTCAAAGGCCCGAATAATCAAATCAACAAGTTCCATATAACATATTCATATCAATTGAGTACTAACATCATTCGAACGTATATAATTATACATCTCAAACACTTTTCTTTCATCTCATTTTCACACTTAACATTTGATAGCTTATGCATAACATTTCACTCACATTCATTTCAAACTTACCATTCGATTATAAAAGCACATTGCATATTTACCAACATGTTATACTTGCCATTAGGCCATATAAGCATGATACAATACACTATCATTTCATCTTTAACATTCGGCTAAACCCTTATCTTACAAGGAACACCGAATTCACATAACATATCATTTAACCGGCATTACGCCTGCTAGGCACGAAGGCCCGAATACACATCACCGACACGAAGACTACTAGGCACGAAGGCCCAAATACACATCATCGGCACGAAGCCTGCTAGGCACGAAGGCCCGAATATACATCACCGGCACGAAGCCTGCTACGCATGAAGGCCCGAATACACATCACTGGCACGAAGCCTGCTAGGAACGAAGTCCCGAATACACATCACCGGCATGAAGCCTACTAGGCACGAAGGCCCGAATATACATCACCGGCACGAAGCCTGCTACGCACGAAGGCCCGAATATAATACCAGCATTAGGCCTGCGGGATTTATCCCTGATATAATACCAGCATGAAGCCTGCGGGATTTAACCCGGATATTTTACCAGCACGAAGCCTGCGGGTCTTTAAGCCCGGATACACATCAAATATCATGCATATTTAATCATATATTAACACATCTCATTCAACATATCACATTTCCATTTCACCATTCAAACTTAACCCATAGTGACCATTCGACTATAAGTCATATGCATAAATTATTTATCGCGCAACTTACTTCGAGTAGAACCAAAAGGTCACGATTCATCTAATATATACATATTGCTCACTGATTCGCACACAACCTTTCAAATTAGCAATTATAAGATGGTTCCGCACATAGCCCATCCTTATCGATAATTTACGATGGTTTTACCCTTACTCACATATATGTCATAGGCATTTTTACCTATGCTTCTCAATTCACATTCATGATTCAATTCCAATCGATTTAACATGCCTAAGTACATATCGCATACCTGAATAATTTACTTTACGGAACGAATCCACATATCGTATTAGCCCATAGTCTTATAGCACCACACTTTTAATGGTTTACCTCATCGAAGTTCACATTTAATCACTTTAGTGCCAAGCCATATTCGGCTACCACAAAGGACTAATAATAATAATTTTATACACATCATGGTTTCCTTTAAGTATTTAATAATCACAAATCGTGATATCTCCACCAGCACATATACGGCATAGTTTATTCATTGTAACACTCATTTAGTGTATCAAATTTCCAAATCCAATTCAACTTAAGCATAATAGCCATAATCGGCTTATAGCCTTAAATCATTACATATTCGGCACATTAACTAAATAAAATTTACATTCCCTTTACCATATTAATTTAACTCTTGGGCATATAAAAAGGAATCAAGCTTAAACACTTAAGAACTTACCTCGAATGTTGCCGAACGATTATAACGGCTATTTGATTACTTTCTCTTTTCTCTTATCCGAATTTGCCCCTCTATGCTCTTGAGCTTAAAATTTAAAGATTTTAAACTAGTCATTATTCGACTATTCAAGCATCACTTTCAAAATATAATATATATATTCAACTTTCACACCTGATGATAGTAAGCTTATAAGAAATCAATAAGCAACTCATTAACAAATTTTTGTCAATGTTTACCACATAATCATAATTTCACTGCAAGCTGTCTTCCTGAGCAACAATCACTAAATCATTTATAACTGGAGCTACAAAACTTCAAATCAAGTGCCGCTAAATTTTCTATGAAAATAGACCCATATATATTTTACCCATAAAAGTTTCAGGATTTTTGGTTTGGCCAATCAATACCAGATTTTTCTTAAAGTTTACCTTATTTCACTGCTTGACTAATCTGACCACTCTTCACTACGAATAAAATTTCTCATTGTACAGAATTCAAAATATGTTCTCGTTTATTTCATTTGAAACTAGACTCATTGAGGAGTCTAAGCATATAAACTTCATCTTATAACCATTTTTGTACAATTTATAATGATTTTATAAAAACAGAACATAGGATCTAGAAGTCATTCTGACCCTGTCCCACATCACTTCAAATATCTTATCATCAGCAATTTTTTTGCTTACACGGTTTCTTTTATAAGAAACTAGACTCATTAAGCTTTAATTACATAATTTATTCAGCTTCTAACACATCTCCCAAAATTTATGGTGATTTTCCAAAATCACGTTACTGCTGCTGTCCCAAGCAGATTTATTACCAATTCACTCTTTCACACATACCTTGCATGCATGTTATTTAAACATGCATATCACAAATCAATCATCACATACCTATAACTTCACTTAAGCATAATCTTCCTTTCATCATTTTAAATGACAACATTACTCAATATTATCCAAGTTCACATTCGGCCATAATACACACAACATGTTAGTCGATTTTCCCCCTTAGCATCTAAAGCACGTGCATGCTCATTTGCTTGGCTCAACTTCATCTATTCTCCATTTTTTATCAAAAGAACATGAAACAACAACCATTTCTCTCATTTCCATTCATGACCGAATGCTCACGACACAACCAAAAATCAAAAATATGCTTCATGGGTTAAGGTAGAAACAAGAAAAACCCGTGAACATCAAAATAGAAGCAAAGCCCCATGAACTCACCTTGGATTTTCTTCCCCAGGTGACTGAACATTCAAGAGCTCTTTTCCTTTCCTTTCTCTTCTATTTTCGGCTACCATGAACAAGGATGGACAAACTTTTCCCTTCCATCATTTTGTTATTTTTAGTTTTAATTGTATGACATAAAATGACACATATCAATTAGTACCATAACTTCATGTTTTAAATTATTATTATCTAATGCACATGTTGCTTCCCACCAACATTATGGCCGGCCACTACACATAAAATGGGGAGTTTGACATGCAAATCCTCTCATTTTACACTACAAATTATTTTCCTACTACAATTTGGCCTATAGCATTTTCAGAAATTTTCACATAGGTCCTATTCATAATTTTACTGTCAAATGACAAAATCAAAGCATGAAATTTTCACACATGCACTTTCACAAATAATAAACACAGAGTATAACATTTAATTATTTCTGTGACTCGGATTTTTTATCCCAAAACCACTTTCCGACTAGGGCCAAATTAGGGCTGTCACATTACCAATCTATATCAAACATAAGTTAAAAACTTGTCAAAACATTTCTTTCTATACGTCATTCAATTTCATGCTAAAACTTGTCAAAACTTACCAACATTTACCATTCCTTTTATCCAACTCAAACATATCAAAAATATCATATTGCATCACATATCTTATATCAAAACCATGACATATCCACAACCATACCAAGCCATATCACATGGCTAAATATATACATCACAAAACATAATCCACAACTTCTAGCCTATACATGCCATACTTTAATATATACATTTTCAAAGTACCAAAATGAGGTTCGATTGTGTGGTGATGATCCTTGACGATCCCCGAGCTCACAGTAGCTTCGATATCTATAAAAAAAATACTGCCTCATAATGTCTTCAGGCTCTCACGTAGCCTATTCAATTCCGTGTCGATGCCACATCACTTTTACTAACGGAATTTTCTTATTTCGCAGTTCTTTAACCTCTCAAGCTAAGATACGGATCAACTTTTCTTCGTAAGTCATAGCAAACTAAATTTCAATCTCAGATGAAGGAATCACATGCGAAGGATCGGATTTGTATCGTCGAAGCATCAAGACGTGAAACACATCATGAATCTTTTCTAGTTCTGGTGGCAACAACAATCTATATGCTACTAGCCCAATAAGCTCGGTAATCTCATACGGTCCAATGAACCTCAGACTCAATTTGCCATTTCTACCAAACTGAAATACTTTCTTCCATGGGGACACCTTCAAAAACACTTTGTCATTGATCTCAAACTCAATGTCTTTTCTTTTCAAATCTGCATGAGATTTCTGATGATCGGAAGCTGCTTTTAAACTATCTCGGATCACTTTCACTTTTTGTTTAGTTTCTTTTATCAAATCAACCCCGTGAATCTTATTTTCACCGAGCTCAGTCCAATACAAAGGTGTACAGCATTTGCGACCATATAAAGCTTCATACGGTGTCATTTTAATGCTCAACTGAAAACTGTTATTATAAGCGAATTCAATTAAAGGTAGATATTGTTCCCACGTACCTTCAAACTCAAGAATGCAACATCTCAACATATCCTCAAGTATCTGAATAATCCACTCGGATTGCCCATCAGTTTGCGGATGAAAAGCAGTACTAAAGTGCATTTAGTACCTAGAGCATCTTGCAATTTCTTTCAGAATCGTGATGTGAATCTCGGGTCTCTGTCTGATATAATAGACAGTGGCACACCATGCAATCTCACGATATCAAAAATGTATAACTCAGTTAATTTATCAAGCGAGTAATCTGATCGAATCGAAATAAAATGAGCTAATTTTGTCAATGGATCAACTACAACCCAGATTGCATCTTTTTTTCTCGAAGACAGGGGTAAACCCGAAACAAAGTCCATTGTCACTCGATCCCATTTCCATTCCGGAACCATAATCGGTTGTAACAAACCAGATGGCACTTGATGTTCAGCTTTAACTTGGTGACCGATCAAACATTTAGAAACAAATTCAGAGATATCTCTTTTCATTCCAAACCACCAGCAATGTTGTTTCAGATAATTACACATTTTCATACTACCCAGATGCACAGATTACCGACTATTTTGAGCTTCACTCAAAATCATCTAAACTAACTCTGAATTTATCAGAACATAAATTTGATCTCGGAATCTTAAACAATCATCTTTATCAACTCTGAATTCTGAATCAGACTCTACATCACACTGAGCTCTTTTAGCTAAAATCTTATTATCAATCTTTAGACCTTCGATAGTTTGCTGTAAGAACAAAGGTCTTCCTTTCAATTTAGCTAAAACTGAACCATCACCAGACAGAACCAAATGAAAATTCATCACACGCAAAGAAAACAATGATTTTCGACTTAAAGCATCAGTAACAACATTTGCTTTTCCCGGATGATAATCAATCACAAGTTCGTAGTCTTTTAGCAGTTCTAACCATCTTCTCTATAGTAGATTTAAATCTTTCTGAGTAATCAGATATTTCAAACTCTTATGACCTGAATACACATGACATTTCTCACCGAATAGGTAGTGGCAGCTAATTCAAGATCGTGTGTCGGATAGTTCTTTTCATGCGGCTTCAACTGTCTCAAAGCATAAGTAATGACTTTGCCTTATTGCATTAAAACACATCCCAAACCGATTAACGAAGCATCACTATATATCACAAATTCTTTACCCGATTCAAGTTGTACCAATACCGGAGCTTCAGTCAACAAAGTTTTCAACTAATCAACACTGTTCTGACACTTTTCAGACCACACAAATTTCACATCTTTCTGAAGCAATTTTGTCAACGGAGTCGCAATCATCGAAAAACCTTTTACGAATCTTCTATAATAACAAGCAAGTCCAAGAAAACTATGGACTTCAGAGACATTCCTTGGAGGTTTCCAATCCAAAATAGCTGAAATTTTGCTCG
The DNA here is from genome assembly GCF_007990345.1 of Gossypium hirsutum. Taxonomy (NCBI): domain Eukaryota; kingdom Viridiplantae; phylum Streptophyta; class Magnoliopsida; order Malvales; family Malvaceae; genus Gossypium; species Gossypium hirsutum. The sequence goes on along the minus strand of NC_053425.1, from coordinate 47,330,063 downwards.
AATCAACTCGGATACCAGAGGCTGATACAATATGACCTAGAAAACCAACTTCTCGCTACCAGAATTCACATTTACTGAACTTTGTATACAACTGTTTATCTCGCAGAATCTGTAGCACTAATCTCAAATGCTCGGCATGTTCGAATTCATCACGTGAATAAATCAATATGTCATCAATGAATACAACAACAAATTGATCTAGATACGGTCTGAAAATTCTATTCATCAAATCCATAAAAATAGCAGGTGCGTTAGTCAATCCGAAAGGCATAACTGAAATTTCATAGTGGTCATACCTCGTTCTAAAAGCAGTTTTTGGAATATTTGAGTCTTTCACTCGCAACTAATAATAGCCTGATCTCAAATCTATTTTCAAAAACACAGCAGCTCCTTTCAACTGGTCAAACAAATCATCAATTCGAGGCAGAGGATACTTATTATTGATAGTCACTTTGTTCAACTGATGATAATCTATACACATTCTTGATAGGGAATCTAAATGGGCCATAGACTCATAAATCGAAATTGACAAAATCGATTTAAGGATTATTTTATTAACTATCAAGTCAACATGGGAGATACCTCGTATTGGATAGTTGAGTGACTAACTCCCAGAAGATAAAGACATAGGTATGATTGTCTGGACTGACAATACATTGAATACTACCCAAGTAAATAAGTCCTAGATCTGCTTATGAATTTATTCATGTGTGACGACCATAGTATGGCTTATTTCAATTCTAAATGCTTGACTATGTGTGGCTGACTCGTATACTTTAATGTATTAAAAGCTTGAGTTCAATTGGTAAAAGAATCAAAAGCTGATACATTAGGTATGCAACTTCTGCATGACCTAGCTTCAATAACAATAGTGGAATTCATAGCCCGATAAAGAGTAAATGATATTCTTTCATTGGTATTACATGATAGATGGAAAAGTAATATAGTCATTGTAACACCTCTATCCGGTCTCCATTGTCGGATTAAGGATCTAGATGTTACATAAACAAACAAACATTTTATCTTAATTTTGTTTCAAGTATTCAATTAATTTATAAACATATATCATAGAATAGAATAAATATACACATGGGCCTTTATTCGGGTTTATGGGTCCCTAAAATTTCATTAAAAATAATCAGGGATCAAATTGAGACAAATCAGAAACTTTTGAGAAAACATGAAAATTTAATATGCAGGTGACACACAGCCGTGTGTCTAGGCTGCGTGACATAGCCCAAACCGTGTGGGTATTCAAAGTTTGGGCATACAGCCGTGTCCCAAACCATGTCTCTACCCATGTAACTCTCTGACTAAATACACACGGCCGTGTCACTGATCGTGTTCCAGGCCGTGTAACTCGCTGACTTGATACACACGGCTGTGTCGCAGCCCATGTGCCAGGTTGTGTAACTCACTGACTCAATACACACAGTCGTGTCACAAACTGTGTCTCAAACCATGTGTGGCACACGGCCGTGTAGCCGCCCGTTGTCCTAGGTCGTGTGCACCATAATGAACCTTAAACATCAAGTTTACTAAATCATGCTTACTTGAACACTAAAAAAACCCAATTACTAACCATTTAACCTATTCCAAAACACAATTAAACATGCCCAAAATATGCCAAACCAATCATCTTAAGTGCCTAACCAATGTACCCTAATTAGTACCACATTTTAAATTTTCCAAAATTTACCAAGCATTAAACATTCATGACTCACATCCATACCAAATTTTGCTATATTTGAACTAGAATTTAACCACTTAAACAACAAAGCTTTAAACTAAAACATATACCAATACATTTAAATAGGCTAACATATCAAAACATGGTCTCAAAAACAATCAAAAGACCTCCATGTATGTGTCATTACAAAATAAAGCATCATACCAAGATTCTAAACTACATTATTCAACAACTACACATCAAGGTATTCATTCATACATTATATACACTTGTTCCATCATTACAAAATGTACTATGATAAAACTGCAAATCTCACTCTTTAACTACATCTATCAACATTCACAAAACTCATATATTCATCTATATATACATGCCACTACTCAAAAATAAGATGCAAAAACTACCGACTTAAATGGATAGTGTGAGTTGGTTGATTGATCCTTCCAAAAAGTTAGCAATGAATATCTACAAAACAACCCAAGAAAACCCGTAAGCTTACTTAGCTTAGTAAGGACATAGCAAAACATTTTCTCAAAATATTATTAAACTTGTTTCATATATTAAGTAATTACTCAAAGCTACAATGGCATAAATGATGAAATGTTAGAACATTATAATACATTCAAGATTACCGAACTAGAAATTGGGGCACGTGTGTACATTTAGGGGTATCGAAGTACAAACAAGGGCACGTATGTACATTCAGGGGTATCAAAGTACAAACAAGGGCACGTATGTGTATTAAAGGGTACCGATGTACAAAAAAGGGCCACGTATATGCATTCAGGGGTATCGAAGTACAAACAGGGGCACGTATGTGCATTTCATGAAACGCGACATTGAGTGTAAATAATAAGATTCATTAACTCGACTCAACTTAACTCAAAATTTTTTATTTGATTCGATTTAATTCAAAAAAAAATTCAAATTGTGTTTGGTTGCTAAAATAAGATTTGTCAACTCGACTACTCAATTTTTTTTACTCAATTCAACTCGACTCGATCAAATACTCACCCTTACTTCTAAACAATGGAATCACTTTAATTCCACGCCTATATTGAATTTGATTTTTTAATAAATACTATTTTTTTCATAATTTGTATCATTCATAATATAACAAATACATTTAATTTTACAAAAACATGTTTACATTAAAAAATAAACATTCTTATATATAAAATTATAATTATAGTTTCTTTCATTTTTGAAATTGCTTTTATTTTGAAACAAGGAAATCTTTTACAAAAATTAATCAGTTTAATATAACATATTCTAATAAATACAAAGATGAATGCATACATCATACGAGTACACATACTAGTTATAATATATAAACATCCTTATAATATTTAAAATTTGTGTTTTTTTATCAAGAGAAGGGAGATTGAATTATTTACGTTTGAACGTTAGAGTTGATGTTAACTAAGATTTTAGACCAATGAAAATGTTTTTTTCTTTAAATTAGAGTTGTCCATGGATCGGGTTCGGCCAAGTCCTAACAAAATTCTAGCCCTAATAGATAGGCCCGGTGTAACAACCTTAACTCATTTTTGTCACCCGATTAGGGTTACAAAGTATTACGACACATATCAAAACAATTTACACCATTAAACCATTAATTTATTAATTTAAATAACAACATTCGAATCTACATTTCATTCATAGCATAATCACATTTACGAGCCTTAAAACGAGCTAACGAGGCCCTAAAAATAGTTTAGGAGCAATCAGGGACAAATTTGAATCAAAATATAAATATATGGAAAAAAACTTGAAAATTTTGGGAACAAGGGTCACATGGCCGCATGGCTATGCCATGTGACAGAGCCTAGACCGTGTGACATAGAAACATGGCCATGTGGCCAAACCGTGTACAATTCAAAATATTGGTCACACAGTCATATCTCATGTAACGCCCCCATGCCCGAGACCGTCGCCGGAGTCAAGTATGAGGTGTTACTAAGCTTAATTTAACATATTTAGAACTTCGGATTATTTATTTCTACATTCACAGCTTTTAAGCTACTTGCATCACAGTCACAAGAAAAATCATATCTCGAGTTACGAAACTCGAAATCAAGATCCGTAAATTTTCCCTAAATCTAGACTTATATACCTATCTACTAATTTTTTATAGAATTTTTGGTTGGGTCAACTAGTACAGTTTTTTAGTTAAAGTTACCCCTGTTTCAGGACTTGACTGGTCTGACCTCTGTTTACTACGAACCATATTTCTCTCTGTAAAAAATCCATATGACTATGAGGTTTATTTCTCCTGAAACTAGACTCAATAAGGATTCTTATAATATAAAATACGCTACCTAATTATATCTTTACAATTTATGGTGAATTTCTAAAGTTGGAACAGGGGATTCAGAAACTGCTATGACCCTGTTTCACTAAAATTCAAATATCTTGTAACATATAATTCCTTTACCTGTTTCATTTGTTTCATGTGAAACTAGACATAATAAGCTTCAATTTGATATGTAGTAAATTACCAAGTTCAATTTCTATGATTTTTAGTAAATTTTTAAAATCGCATCAGTGTTGCTGCAGTATTCTGTTTATGGCAAATTTTATCCCTTTTATGAGTTTTTATGCACTAAGTATCTTAATAATTTTCCTTAACATCAAATATAATCTAAACTAACTATTTTCATAATTTATCATTATCAAGCATTTCCTCAACCATTCCATCACCATACCATAAGATCATTTACACAAAAAAGGTATATTGCTATACACGCCATACTTAAATTTACAAGCCATTACCAAAAGTCTTCCGGATAGTGTGACTGAGCCTTCGACCTATCCCGACTCCTGAGCTGGCTTGTCCAAAACTACAATGAGTAAGAAGGAGGGAGTAAGCATAAATGCTTAGTAAGTTCATATGCAAATAATAAGTAACATAACAAACAGTCATACCAATCAACATTAGCATGTATCACTAAAACACATATCACATTTTTAATCATTTTTCATCATCTTATTACCTTATCGTAGTTGTATCAATACTCAACCCGAGGGTTAAATACATACTTGTCCAAAATATCCATTTCACATCACTTACCAATACGTCTCTTTACATCTCGAATATTCCTCCATTTGAGTAGAACTTTACCCATTGAACACATAGGAATATAATTCGGATACATGGATAACTTGCACATAAGTGCCATATATGCAATCAAGCAATCATGTAACCCGCCCATAAGCGAACTCGGACTCAACTCAACGAGCTCGGGCGTTCACATCCATAAGTGAACTCGGACTCAACTCAACGAGTTCGGATGCCTAGTTACCTCTCACGAACTCGGACTCAACTCAACGAGTTCGGACATTCGCATCCATAAGTGAACTCGGACTCAACTCAACGAGTTCGGATGCTCAACCATCCTAGTGACATGTCACTTGTATCCTAATTTATTCCTAAGGTTCAAACGGGCTTTTTCCTTGAACACTTATCCTTGCCGTCTTCCGTAGAATGCCGAAATCAATACTCGGTAACAATTATATTTAACAAGTAGTTCACATAATTTACATATTATTTGAAATTAACCACAAAGCATACATTTCATAATAAAATTCAACATAACATATAATTAACATCAATAACTTAAAAATAACCATTATGATACATTATTTACACATGAACTTACCTTGGTACCAAAATACAAAGATTTTGCAATTTAGTCCACAATCTTTTCTTTTCCTCGATTGAGGTCGATTCCACGTCTTTCTTGATCTAAAATAACACATTTAGCTTATTTAATACTCACATTATCAAATTAATCCTTAACTCAAATTTTGGCAAAATTACAATTTTACCCCTAAACTTTTGCATATTTACATTTTTGCCCCTAGGCTCGTGATTAAACTTTATTCCTTATTCTTATGTTTTACAACATGCTGATCACTTTTCTCTTCTATGGCAACATCAAATTCTCACTCTAACATGTACTTGTGACTATTAGGTATTTTTACCGATTAAGCCCTTTTACTCGTTTTTGCTTAAAATCGAGTAGTACAAGTTGTCTAACATAATTTAAAACTTCATATTCTATCATAAAACATCAAAATACACAAATTTCACCTATGGGTATTTTTCCAAATATAAACCCTAGGTTAAATTATTGCTAACATAAGCTTTATCGAGTTACCGGGATCTCAAAAACGTAAAAATCATTAAAAACGGGGCTTGGAATCATTTACTATGGAGCTTGGAAGCTTGAAACAAACCCTAGCTATGGAGAACCCTTGAAATTTTGGCCTAATGAAGAAGATGGACAAAAATTGGCTTTTAATTTTGTTTTTAATTCATTTTAATAACTAAATGACCAAAATACCCTTACTACTAAACTTTCCAAAAATTCCTTCCATGTCCTAATTTTGTCCATGAACTTAAAATTGGTCAAATTCCTATTTAAGACCTCCTCATTAATATTCCAAAACAATTTCATACTAAAAACTTCTAGAATGCAAGTTTTGCAACTTATTCGATTTAGTCCCTACTTTCAATTTAAGCACTTTAGGCATAGAATTTCATCACGAAATTTTCACACAATCATGCAATCATATCATAAACCTCAAAATAATTATAAAATAATTATTTCTATCTCAGATTTATGGCCACGAAATGACTATTCTGATTAGGCCCTAATTCGGGATATTACATCTTAGCCCATGTGTCCACCCGTGTGAGTATTCAAAATAAAATCTCATGACTGTTTCGTCGGGCGGTGTGTATAACACTGCAAACCCAACCTAGACATTATGGCCTAATCTAGAGATGTTATGTAAAACAGTTGAAAATCTTGATTTTTATATTTTGGAAATTGTCGTAACTTCTTTGTTACTTGAAAACCCGGTTTATTGGAAAACATATCTTACCTAGTTGTTTAAGTGAAAGCACTATTTGTTTACTTTTTATAAATTTGTATACTTTTTTAGAAAAAATTATTAGATCATTAAATTTTTTGAAAATCTATTTTGTTGTTTCAAAAATCGATTGTTTTGTAGGGAAATCAATATTTTTGATAAAAGGTTTAAACAATTATCATGCAGAAATTGGAAATAAAGTTCAAAAACCAAAACAGTCCAAAGTGTCCAAAATTACAAAACTCTCAAACTCGGTTTAAACAAATTAAAATTTTCGTAAACATTGTTAAAACTTAACTCCCGTCGCACCGACCCTCCTCAATCTGAGGATTACCTGGAAGTGACAAACAAACAGAAAGTGAGTTTTTGAAACTATGCATGTAACATTCATTTTAAACAAACTGATTTAAAATAACTGAATTAGAACATTTCAAAGCAGTACAAGTACAAACAATTAATCCTACCCCCCATTCGCTATACATCAACTCTGACCATCCTAACAGACCATATGGGGTATGAAACACCTATCCAACCCTACACTTAGTGTTGGTATGACACTTTACAGAATATTTGCAGTTGAGCTGTTAGTTTAGTAGGCGAGTTATCTCCATTTACAGAAACACTTCCTCCATATAGCAAAGCACCCCAGATGAAACTATAGAACATAACAGAAATCAGACATGTTTACAGTATACATGCATAACATAACAGATTCAAAACATACATAGCATTTTTCAGGCTACTCACAATCTATTACGGGGTTTACTTATCACATAACGTCTTAAATATATGAACAAATATCAGAATTTATACTAACAAATAATCGAATTTCATATTTTTACAGTCTATTTGATCACATGATGACCCTACAGAAGGCCTACGATCGACCAGAACAATGTGTACGACCCTAGGAAAAATTTAGAATTTTGGGCCTACACGGCCTAAATAGGCCAGACTGTGTGTCACACATGATCCAACACATGGCCTGTCACACGGCTGTGTGGTGTCGACCATGCAGATTTTTGGCTTTCACTGTTCATTAATTTTTGAGTTTCTCGTTACACACTTGGTTCAATTTTGATACAAAATCACTCACGAGAATCCAAAACCTAAACGCGTCAAATAAACACCCATTGAAATAATTTACCAAACGCAACTAGTAAGAATACAACACAAATTGAATCTATTTTTAGCAACCAACAGCCCCTAAACCATAATATTAACTTACCCTAGAACACAACAACAATCACCCAATACTTAAATCGCTGGAGGGTTGCCTACTACCTCTTGTACTATTCCTAATAAAAACAAATCAGAATTATTAACAATACCCACTATACCAATTTAATGCAAACCCAACGTCCAACACAACTACAAGTAACACATAAAATATTGAACATAAACACCTTACCCTTAGTTTTTCAGTCAACGAAATATGAACTAATGCCTCAAGAAATAACAGCAGCCCAAAATGGAGAATGAAAAAGAATAGCCAAACAAACTAACCCCACTAGGAATGAAAGAGAAAAACAAAATTGAAAAGAACCAAACAAGAAAGAAAGGAACACATTTGCAATTCAAGGATACGAAAAAATGGCATGAAAAACAAATAAAGAAAATGGTAAAGATAGAGCAACTAACGTGATAAAGTGGAAACAGACTTTGGGGAAAAAATAATAAAATCAATTATATAAAAACAAATAACCTTTTACTATTATTAAACCACTACACTTCTAAAATAAACTGACGTCTAGCCAACCATATACTACTAACTTACCATCTTTTCCCAAGAGTTTAAAACCGAATCCAACACCACCAATCTGAAAAGCTCACTAAAGATGTAACACCCCTTACCCGTGTTTGACGCCGGAACAGGGTACGAGGCATTACCGGACTTAATCACTAATCATCGCTTAAAAATCGATTCATAATTTCACTCTAATTTAAAAAAATTTCAAACACATTCAAGTTGTCCCTTAAAAAGAGCTTATGAGGCCCATATCATGCTTTAATTCAACCACACACATAGGCAAGCATGCACATTCATAAATTACATCATTTAATTAATAACATAATCAAGACTATCTACATTAAATGACTTTATACAATACAGACCTTCAAATAACATAGGTCAGTATTTTAAGCCAATTCCTAGCAACTTGATAACAATTAAACGAGTCTCCATATATGCCAAAGACTTAAAATACTTTAAAACATTTATATATCGATCAATAGTTTGATAGTGTGATTTAACCTCCGGCGACCTCCAACTCGAGCTAACATCTGCGACACTATAGGAAAAAGGAAAGGAAGGGAGTAAGCATTATAGCTCAGTAAATAAGTATGTAAATATTAATAAACAATACATTATCATACTTTAAACAAAGACACAATATGTTCCCGGAATATTACCATCACAAACACACATACTTTCACTATTACAATCATAAACATGTTCAAAATAAGCTATCTAGCAGAGTTCTAGAAACTAACTTATTTATTTCTGGAGCTACAGAACTCTAAATTACAAACCGTTAATTTTCCTTGAAACTAGATTCACATACATTCTTACCATAAAATTTTCAGAATTTTTTGTCTAGCCAATTATTACAGTTTATTCATTGAAGCTACCCCTGTTTCACTGCTCAACTGTTCTGACCACTCTTCACTTCAAATCAATTTTCTCCTCTTACAGAATTCAAAGGATGTTCTTGTTTATTTCATTTGAAACTAGACTCATTAAGGATTTCAAGCATATAAATTATATACCTTAATTATTTTTTTAAAATTTTTAATAATTTTTCCAAGTCAAAACAGGGGATCACGTAGTCATTCTGAACCAGTCTCTCAAAAACTTAAATATCTCATAATATAGAATTCCTTTGCTTGCTCTGTTTCTGTTATATGAAAATAGACTCATTTAGCTCTAATTTGATATCTCATTTAGTCTGTGATTCAATTTATAATATATTTGGTAAATTTTTATATTCACGTCACTGCAACTATCCAGAACAGTTTTATTGTCAATTTTGATCTTTCACACTTCAATTGTATTCATCACTTTCCCATAACAATCTTTCCAATTTCCAATCACATATCAAGCATATTGCTCATAAGTTACACACGTATATACTTACACTTATCATCACAAAGTCATACACAATTTCATTTAATCAATTTACCAGTTGAACACTTCGGAATAATAACAAATACGCGATGGAATCGCACACAGCCCACCTTTAGAATCGAAGCTCTCTTGTACACATAGTGGCCTTCACTTAGCACCACTCATGTGACTAGCTTGATTTTACACATAATTTTGGCTCTCTTGTACACATGGTGAACACTTAGTACCACCCATGTGACCTAGCCAGTTTATCTCGTAGCTCTCTTGTCTACATGGTGTCCTTCACCTGGAACCACGCATGCGACCTAGCTACATATATCCCGTAGCTCTCTTGTCTACATGGTGTACACATAGTATCACCCATGTGACCTAGCTACATCATAATGTCTCGTAGCTCTCTTGTACACATGATGTGCACTCAGCACCATACATGTGACCTAGCTACATACCATCTGTATCACCAATCTTTCCGAAAGCTCAACCGGGATTTCTCTCTCTTTCTAATACTTGATTCCATACTATGATTCAAAAATTAGCTACAATACATAAAATATGCTGAAATACAAAAACATAATAAAGATAATGTATTATTTACATACAAACTTACATACTTTCTCATTTCCATGTCGAATTAATATTGAACATTTAAATCATCATAATTATACTTACTTTCAACATCTCGGCAATTACAGTAAATATATCAATTTTACATTGAAACATGCATAAATTAATGCTTATTATACATATGAACTTACGTCGATACTAAAACGGCCATTTTACCAACTTTCCCGATTTTCGATTTTTCTCCCATTCTAGATTCAAATCTTGTTTTCCGAGATTATTGAGCTTGGAAAGCTTGAAAACCCTAGCCATGGCTTCCCCCATGCTAATTTTGGCCTCTATGAAAAAGATGAGTCAATTTTGACTTTATTTTCCCTTTTTATTTCTTTTAATTACCAAATGACTAAAATGCCCTTAAGGCCTTTCTTTAAATTTTTTTCCTATTCATGCCCATTTTTGTCCAAACGAAGTATAATGGTCTAATTACCATTTAAGGACATCCTATTTAAACCCCCATTTCAATCAAGTACTTATGAATTAAAACACATATTTTGCAACTTTTGCAATTTAGTCCTAAAAGTCCAATTAAGCATTTTATTAGTAAAATTACTTAACGAGATTTTTACACAATATTTTAATCAATAAATAAACCTTAAAACTTAATCGGAATAAATTTTTCAACTTCGAATTCATGGTTCTAAAACCATCGCTCCGTTTAGGCCCTAAATCGGGCTGTTACAGCAACTTCTGCAAATAAGCCCTAATAGGCAAATTAAACATGCAATCTATAAAATTTCTTATTAATACTCTAACACATGCATCTAATCACTCGGTAAATCATAAAAATTAATCGAAATAAACTCTTCTATCTCAGATTTGTGGTTTCGCAACCACTATTCCATTTAGGCCCTATTTCGAGATGTTACAAAGGACTATCAAAAATAACTTTAATTTCCTCATCTCAAGGCCCCAAACCACTGAAACGGATGCTAATTTTATTGACATAATTTAACAAATCAATACTTATATTTTGGGGGCATTACACTGTAACTCTCTGAGATCGTATGTACAATCCTAAAATTAAAATCAAAATGACACATGGCCGTGTGGTATGACCGTGTGTGGCACACGGCTATGTGACAGTTTGTGTTCCAGGCCATGTGCACCTAAAATAGCTTCCACAACAAGGTAAAACAACACCAATTCTTTAGGTACCAAGCCAAAACCAAATCAGCAATAAACATGCTTTTAAAACACATATAATCAATCCTAAAACATATTAAAACATCCCAACCTAAGTATCAATAAACATATCAAATTTGTTATCAAATAATCATCCACAAATACCATTAAACATACCTTAAATACACATTATTACGTACTAACTTTGCACAATAGTATCTTTACAACCAAAGTACTAAAACATGCCCAAGCATTTGCAAAATGAGCATCCTATATACATGTCACAATTAACCATATTTCAAGACTTCAAAAACTACTTATGTTAGATAATGCTAGGTGTGAGCTCTAATGACCTGATCGACACACTCCACGTATTCCAAATCTACAGAAAATAATAAAAGAAATAAGTATAAGACATACTTAGTAGGTTCATACATTTCAATTCACTAACTTACCATGCACATTTAATTACTAATTGCATATAACCATTCAGGTAAAACCCTTATCACAACATAAATCAACAACTTCGCATCAGTAATCAATAAATATACAGTTACTCAGAATTCAAATTATGTTCATATTATAAAACATTTAACACTTTATATTCGGTAGTTTTCCAATGGAACTTTGTAAAAGAATTCAATATACAAGTCTAGAAAATAGTTAAAATTCATATGAGTTAATCTGGTACAGAGATATATATGTCATGTTACCTGTTTGGGCTAAACCAATAACAACACAGAGGAAATATAACCTGGTTAGGGCTATATATACATGAAGGTTACCAGTCCAGGCTAAACCTTTAAAACGATAACAGATTACCAGTCTAGGCTAAGGCTTAGTTTGGATGGGCGGTGTGTTTAGCTCCGGTGAGGTTAAAAATAGCGGTGGCGGTGAGATTAGTTACTGTAATGGTGAGATTGGATACTGTAGCGGTGAGATTAGAAATAATGGTGGAGTGTGTGTTTGGATCCAAACGCAGCTGTAGCGGTGAGGTGAGAAATAAAAAATTACTATTAAGGACATCAGATTAGAATTGATATATAATAGAAGTTTTTTTAAATTATTTTACTTTTATAAAATTATTAAAATAAATAGATTTATAAATTCATTTAATAAAATATTAAAATGTATATTCCGATATTTTATTATAAATATTTTAATTAATTATATAAATATTTTTTTATAAAAATCCACTTAAAAATATTATTTGTTATCATGAAAATACAAACAATATTATTATAATGAAACATTATTTTAAATTTAATAAAACTAAAATTTTAAATATAAAAGAGATTGGGATAAAAAATAAAATGAGATATATTTTATCTAAAGTATATAAATTATAAAAAAATCACATCACAAAGGCAAAATGGTAAAAGCATGCCTGCGTTGAACTCACTGTAAGTTTTTGGCCAGTGAAAAATTCTATTTCTACTGGTGTTGTGTAGCATTTAACGCACTGATGTTGTGCAATCCAAACAGCTTCCACCAGCACAATTACATTAAAATAACACTCAATCTCACCACACCACAGGAAAACGGGCATCCAAAGGAGCCCTAAATCTATGTTACATGTATATCCAAGTTCGTAACAAATGCTGGAACTCGGTCATAAACGAAAATCTTTCAAAAATATTGTATATGATACTTTTACTCGTTCCATTAGAAATATTTCAGAAATCCACTTTATTTTCATAAACTTAACAACGTTTACTATCAAATTATAAACTTAGAAATTAGTATGAACTTACCTAACAAAACTGTAGTAGTTTAGATACCAGGGACAATTCATCAATTTTTCCTTTTTCACCTAAGTCAATAACTTGATCTAAATAATATTTAAGATTCAAAATATCAATATCAAATCACTACAAGAAAATAGACTTTTAGCGGCGCTTTTTTTAACCTTTAGCGGCGCTTTTAAGCGCCACTAAAACTTTTTGCGGCACTTTTGAAAATGCCGCAAAAAACGCCGCTATAGGCAACGTCGCAAAAAAAATTGGTGGCGTTTATTTAAAAAAACGCCACTAAAAGCCATGACTTTTATCGGCATTTTTCCCAGAAACGCCGCTAATTTTGGCAGATTTGCAATGCATTTTTTTCACCAATATCCAGCCCTTCTTGCATTAAAATCCAACCAAATACAACAAATATAGCATAAAATACAGCCAAAAACAGCAAATTTAGCATAAAAAATACAACCAAAAACATTAATTCTAAATGATACTTAAAATTTAACGAAAGATATATGATGTAATTAATAAATAAAGTATAATTTAAAATATTCTTAGAATAATGTTAAACATGACAAAGTTAAAAACATTCTTACAACGAGAAAACTAATGTCTAAGATGGCAGCTTTTGCGACTGCTGAAACATCTGCATCATCTGCTAAAGCTATAGCTAGAGGTCATCGAACTTTTTGCTCTGCTTTGCTGCCATCACTGCTACCTCTGCCTCCCTCTCTGCTGCCTCCGCTCTAAGTTGTTGCTGGAGTTCTTCATATTCTCGTTGAACCTCGGTAATTTTCTCAACCATGTTCGCTTGCATCTGAGCTATCTGGTCTCTTAACCTCTGAACTTCAGCTTGAGTTTGACTTCCGGAAGGCATGTATTGCTGGGAGCCGGATCCAAAATATTGGGTCAGGGTAACACCAGATCCTTGAAATTGAACCCGACCGTACCTTTCAGGACCCAAAACTTCCGTGATAATTCTATTATCAATGTTCTCAAGATTAACAGAACTATCAGTCGAAGCAATCACTTCATATTCCGCCTTCCTTTAGTTTCTCCTAAAAAATCAATTAAACAGTTAGAAACGAAATATAAAATAAAAAGGAATGCAACATAACTTAACATTATTTAAAACTACTAATGATGAATTGAATTAAACAATTATAATTAAACATTATAAATATTTAGAATAAATCAATTATTATTAAGTAAATATACCATAATTTCTCTAGCTTCGGATATCATAGGAGATCCATCTTTCTTCTTATGCGTAATCTCAAAAAGCTGAAGGCGTCCAACTTTTTGTCCAGATTTGACTTCCTATAATATAGTAGTAAAAATATTATTTAATAGTAGAAGGTTATTAATATTTGAAAGAATTAATAAATTCATAATACCTCGGCCTCAGCTACAGAAGCAAAACTTCTCGACCCTGCCATGTGCGTGAATTTTTGTTTTTGCCTGCTGCTTGTTCCAACTCGCTCATGGTCCTACATAATGAAATTATTATTACGTATATAGTAAACACTATATATAAGAGTTTGAAAATACGTAATACCTCTCCTTTCTTTGAATTCCAGAATCTAACCGCATCTTCCTATTGGTACCTCAACATTCCCGGCGGGATATTTCTCAATTTTTCCTCGAGGCTTATGTCTTTCTTAAAATATTGTTTTTTTAATTGCTTTTATTGTCTCTCTATTTTTTACCCAATGCCTTCTTGATATAATCATCGGAGACCTCTAAAGCAAATCTCTCCTAAAAAAACACAAGTTTAGAATGTAAATATAAATGAAACTTAAACCAAAGTATTATAAATTACATTCACATTTTGTTACCTTAATATTAGCGAGAGCCTGATTTTTGTTGCTATCAGGCATGTGATGCCATGATTCGTAGTTGATGGGCAACATATTGGCATTTCGTGCTAAAATGTCCAAATAGCCTACTAAAAGTCGAGCTTCAGATCGAACAGGCTGACCATGAGTATTTCTACTTACTTTGACACGCTCAACAGGATCTAAGTCGTATAAATCTCTAAGCAGCGTATGTCTTCGAACTCTGCGCGTCCCACCACTTTCAACTGAAAAATGATATACTATTATTATATTAAAATTGACAAATAAATAAATAATAAAAGTCAACACATGTAAAATGAACTTAACATTGCTTTGAAATTCTTCAAGCTCGTCAAGTGTCTCCGGCACATTCGAAGATCCAACAACTGTCTGCTGTTCACTATTTGCTTCTTCTGAATTTGGAGTATTCTAGACAATACTTAAATCTCGTAATCTTCTTCTACGCATTTTTCCTGCAATACACATAAAATAGTTAAAGTTTTAGTAACAAATTACAACAATAATAAATAGTTAAATTATATAACATGACCAAGATTAAAATTATAATATTACATATAATTAAAAAATCGTAAAATCTTACTACATCATTATTCGTAAATATCTTTATCCACATCATGTCGAACCCATTGATGTTGTGTACTAGTACTAAGGATATTTTCATCTAAGTTTTGTTCTGGAAAAGGTAATGTTTCTGATCTTTCGACGATGTCATCTCTACTTCCATTACCCATGTCAAACAAGTCTCTAGAGGCGTTCCGGAGTACAACATACCAACCCTCATCAGTTGGATCTTTCGAATAAAAAACTTGTTTCACTTGAGAGGAAAATACATATGGCTCGTCCATCAATTGTTGTCCAGTGTGAATCAAGTGAGAGAAATTCACCATTGTAAAACCAAATTGATCTTTTTTAATTCCTCGAGCAGTATTAACATCAGCCCAATCACACCGAAATAAGACAACTTTCCATCTGCCATAGTAATCCAACTCAATAATGTCGGTAAGAAGTCCATAATACTCCACATTACCCTCAACTAAATTACTATCCCTAGCACTAGCATAACTTGTAATTGAAGAATTAACAACAACTCCACAATTTTGAGTTCTCCTCATTCTCTCGCGATTCTTTGTATGAAATCTGTATCCATTGATAAGGAAGGCACTATATCTTTTTATTACTCTGTTCGGACCTTGGGAAAGCCATTTAACTTCGTCATTAACGTCCTTCCCACTCCAAACCTATTGAATCGAAAGTAAATTGAATAATTATAAATGTATTATGTAAAAACATTCTTATTTGATTAAATAAATTTCGCGATTATATGTAACTTATTAACTTTAGTTACATACCATTTGGCTTAACCATTCATGAAAAGATTCTATGAATAACTTATTAATCTCTCGATGTTGTAATCTTTGAGAGCGTGCACGAGATCTCAAAATTTGTTTGTACTCACTATGTTAAAAACAAGTTTAATTGGTTAGAAGATAAACAAATCAAAACGACGAATATGTGAGGAAATTTTAGAACTTACTTGCGTAACAGTTCAACTAAATCATGGTGAAAAAGTACATCTTGATGTGCTTGTATCCACGGTATATCATCTAATTCTGAAATTTCAACTTTGTCGATTGGTTCTCCATAACTTTAGAATAAATAAGTTTCGGCCAAGTTATGATCATTGAGCCCAGCATTTCTAGTTGGTCTATTCAATCGTGTTTCAACATCTTCTAAATATCTAGAATAGAAGGTCATGCACTCCTCTTCCAAGTAGCCTTCAGCAATTGATCCTTCTGGATAACGCTTATTGCGACAATAAGATTTCAATTTGCTTAGGAACCTAAACACGATATACAATATTTATCAAAAGTTGTAACTAAATGTATAGAGGTGAATGAATAAATACTTGAAAAATAAATTAGCACCTTTCTATAGGATATATCCATCGATAAAAAACCGGTCTACCAAGTATTGCTTCATGAGAGAGATGGATTACCAAGTGCATCATAATAGTGAAGAAGAAAGGTGGAAAGATCTTCTCCAAATTGCATAAAGTCAAAGTAGCTCAATCTTGTACTTTCCTAAGTTCTTCAACATCCAAAACTTTGCCACAAATAGCTTTCATTATATTGGATATTTCAATTATACAGGACATCACATTTTTTGACATGCAGCACCGTAAAGCAACTAGTAGTAAATCTTGCATCAAGATGTGGTAATCATGTGATTTTAATGAATATAATATTCGATCTTTAAGACTCACACATCGAAATATATTTGACGCATACGCATCTGGGACCTTTATATCCTTCAACACCATGCAAAACACCTCTTTCTCTTTCTTTGACATTGAAAAAATAGAATGCGGCAACCGATATTTCCAATTCCGAAGTACTTGAGGATGAAGATCACGTCGAATTCTCATGTCAACTAAATCAAGTCGACTTCGAAGATTGTCTTTTGATTTTCCATCGACATTTAAAATTGTCCCAATTATGTTCTCGCAGACATTCTTCTCAATATGCATGACATCAAGATTGTGGCGTAAAATGTTGTGCTTCCAATAAGGCAACTCAAAAAAATACTCCTTTTTTTTCCACAAGTCCGCCTCATTAGGATCATCCTCTTCGTCAGATTCATCATCAGATTCATCCCTCGATCTTCTCCTTGTTTACGTGATAGGTGGTTGATTCATCTTCCCGTAACTAAAGTTGATATCTTTTAACATAAACAAGATCTCAGATCCAACGGTCTACTCAGGAGCTCCTCTGTACTCTTCAGTACCGTCAAATAGAGTCATCTGAAATCTAAATTTATGATTTCCATCTAACCACTGAGGATGGCCCATGTAAGAGAACTTCTTCCCATTATACAACCACTTCGAACAAGTTTGCGCAACACAACAAGGACAGGCATAACGTCCTTTAGTACTCCAACCCGATAAATTAGCATAAGCCGGGAAATCATTAATTGTCCACAATAAAGTTGCATGTAAATTAAAGTTCTCCTTCCTTAATACATCATATGTCTCAACACCCGACCATAACTATTTTAACCCTTCAATAAGTGGCTGCAAATAGATGTCAATATCATTTTTGGGATCTTTCTCTCTAGGGATAATCATTGATAAAATAAATGAAGATTGCTTCATGCAAATCCATGGAGGCAAATTGTAAGGAACAAGCACTACAGGCCAAGTATTGTATGAAGTACTTATGATTTTAAAAGGATTAAAGCCATCAGCCGCAAGCCCAAGCCTCACATTCCGAGGATCGCTTGCAAAGCTTGGAAATTTACTGTCAAACGATTTCCAAGCTAAAGAATCAGCAGGATGCCTTAATAACTCATCATCGGTTCATTGATCATTATGCCACCTCATAGAATCGACCGTCTTTGACGACATGAAAAGCCTTTGAAGTCTTGGTATTAGGGGAAAATATCGCATAACCTTGACTGGCTTCCTTCTTAAATGTGCCCCACCTTCATCCCCATTCACATCTTCTATATTCCCATTAATCCAACGAGACTTACCGCAAACATGACAAGACTGTTGGTTCTTCTAATCACCCCAGTACAACATGTAGTCATTTGGGCAACTATGAATTTTATCGTACCCAAGGCCCAAATCTTTTATTAGTCTCTTCATATCTTGACAAGATTGGGGGATTTTTGCAAACGAAAACATCTCTCTCAGCAACTCTAGCAGCATTGTAAAAGAGTTTCCGGTCCACCCTCCCAAACATTTTAAATGAAATAGACGAATACAAAAGGACAATTTTGAATATTTTGATCCCTCGTAAAGTTCTTCGTTCATTTCGTTAAGTAAATTGTAGAACTTCGCCGCTTCTTCATTTGGCTCCTCATCAGGTGCACTTGTTCTCGTTTCGCAAAAAACATTTCCACCAATATTACAATCGTCGGATGCTATAAAGTTAGGTGGAAACGATTGCTCACCATGACTGTGCATATTAAATGCATCCCACAACATACCTTCCACGTCATCTTGTCTAACATACTGTGGTAATCAGTATCAGGATAAATCGGATTAATCATTGAAGAAGTTCCACTAGATGTACACTCTCCATGAAAAATCCATTTTTTATACCCCCGAATAAAGCCATCAACAATTAGATGCTCGTAGACAACTTCACGAAAATGCCAATTGATGTTGTCACACTTCTTACACGGGCAAAGAATCATATTCTCTTAGCTTGCATTTTGAAATGCAAAATTTAGAAAAGTTTGTACTCCATTTCAATAGGCATTGCTTATCCCTGACAATTTCATCCAACTCCTATCCATTTCGTAGTTCTTGAAATCTAAAGTTGACAATAAATTACACGGTTAAGTTGTTTATTTATAAGTATAACTAAGTTATGTAAGTTATGATATGATATATATTTATGTATTATGTAAGTTATGTAAATTATGTAAGTTATGTAAGTTATCCGAATTATGTAAATTATGTACGATATGATATATATCTATGTATTATGTAAGTTATGTAAATTATGCAAGTTGTTCATCTTATGTAAATTATGTAAGATATGATATATATTTATGTATTATGTAAGTTATGTAAATTATGTAAGTTGTTTATCTTATGTAAATTATGTAAGATATGATATATATATTTATTTATTATGTAAGTAATGTAAATTATGTAACATATGATATATATTTATGTTGATGGGATTGTAATTGTGTTGATGGGAAAATACAATGGAAGTGAAGATGTGGTTATTAGATTAAATTTGCAAGTTTAGGGTTAATTAATTATTTTGAATTAAGTCCATCATGTGTGCTAAATACAATTTAATTAGGTAATTTAAAAATAAAATAAAAGTAGAAAATATTTTTCGTGATTAAAATAAAATAAAATAAAATATTTAAAATAAAACTTTAAATACAATTTAATTTAATTAGATAATTTAAAAATTAAAATAAAAGTAGATAAAATATTTTTAGTGATTAAATTAAAATCAAATAAAATACTCAAAATAAAACTTTAAATACAATTTAATTTAATTAGGTATACAATTTAATTTAATTAGGTAATTTAAAAATAAAATAAAAGTAGACAATATTTTTCATGATTAAAATAAAATAAAATAAAATATTTAAAATAAAACTTTAAAAACAATTTAATTTAATTAGATAATTTAAAAATTAAAATAAAAGTAGACAAAATATTTTTAGTGATTAAATTAAAATCAAATAAAATATTCAAAATAAAACTTTAAATACAATTTAATTTAATTAGGTAATTTAAAAATAAAATAAAAGTAGACAATATTTTTCGTGATTAAAATAAAATAAAATAAAATATTTAAAATAAAACTTTAAATACAATTTAATTTAATTAGATAATTTAAAAATTAAAATAAAAGTAGACAAAATATTTTTTCCAAAAAAGGAACATAGCAAACTGAATGGTAGATAACAGAAAATATAAGGCATAAAACTAGATGGCAAATGTAAAGTAAGTAAAATGATCCAATATTTGAAAATGATCCAATATGTAAAGTAAGAAAACACTACACTTTATATTTCTATTAGCCGAACATATTAACTAAATAACATGGCAGTTGAACTCTTAAAATAATCATTAATCATAATTCATTTTCACGTACTCAACTTACAACTATACATCCATGTATAAGCTTTCCCACATGCACATATTAGCCTAAGTTGAACTATACCTCATGGTTAACTAAGCAAAATTTTACAAATACATACAAGCATATCTAAATAACCAAATTTTACTTGCAACATAACCAATTCATACATTGCTCACTTGACTAACATTAATCATTTTTTATGTAATTTAGCCAAATCAAAACATGTCAATTTCATATGCTATAAATCATGCTGAAATTTCATATACACAACTAAATCAATTTATATATATTCGGTCATTTAATATGACTTCCATATAACAGTTAAAACATATTCATTCTTGCCATCGTAAACCAAACATAAATAGTCAAATATCATAGCCGAACATACAATAACATATATATATAACAATTTGACCTTTACATCCCAAATCACCAAAATTCACGACATAGGTACATATGAATATAATAGCTCATCACTGCCATTTCCCAAACTAATAAATAAACAAATTACAGTCAAAATGTAATTCAATAATAAACCATACCCAAAACACATCCAACAACCATACTTAATTCACTTGAGTCGAATTATAACAACTACAAATTAACAATCATACCAATTAACAATCTTACCAAGATGAGCTAATTATAACCGTACTTATCATTACTTCTTACCAAATCATATATCTAAGTAAAATGATTTTTTTTCAAAATCATCATGATGAAACTATTATTGATGAGAATTTTGAACTAAAACGTACCTTAATAATTTCAACAAGCTGGTCTACTCCACTCTCACCAGGAAATAGAGGCTGGAGTCAGAAAAATAGTATTTGTTAAGTAATTGAAAGTGAAAATGCATATAAATAAGCAAAAAAAAGTATGCAATGAAACACATGCTCGATAGTACCTAGAACTGATGTAAGATATGTTTGGTTCCCCTTTCACCTGACAAAGTAGTTTTTCAACAACCTAGTCTACTCCACTCTCACCAGCAAACAGAGGCTGGAGTAAAAAAAGTTGTATTTCTTAAGTAAGTTAAAGCAAAAAAGCATAGAAATAAGTTAACTAATTTAGCAACAAAACATGTACCTAGAACAGATGTTAATGACTGTGGTGTATTTAGTTGCACCAAATATTAATTTAGGTGCTCGATAGTACCTAGAAAAGATGTAAGATAATAAGAGTAGCACCAAATATATTTCAGTTCAAGCAAATATAAAAAAATTTTCAATAACAATACCAAATATTACTTCGAAGATTAAATGGTAGCTTCAGTTGAACCAATAGTTGCAGACACATGAATTGTTCATTTGAATTAATCTTGTAAGATTAACGTTTAATGCTACTTGTTTAAGACTAACTTCCTACATGTTTCTAAGTTCAACCGAATATGTACTCCAATCCTACTTAATGCTATGTTACACGGACTGTTCTCGTTTTCTGAAAAGTGGCACATATGCCCTGCACATATTCAGAGGATTAAGATAAAATCCTTCAAACATACAGAAAAGATTCAAAAATATTGAACACAAACTAGTATCTGACACGCGATTATACGCATTTGAGATCAAACATGACAGGAATCGTTCTTTGCATGTATAAATGCAAGGTAGCGGCAATGCCTATTCAGATCAAAATTACAATTATCAAATAAAACAATTGCTGGCGATCATTTAAAATACTAATAATTCAGGTATGGTAGCTTCTGCTGCTTTTCCCAAATTCAAACTAGCAAAAAATATCTCTTCGCATATTACAGCTCAAAGAGAAAATAATTGGGAAAAAACATGAAATCCAAATTAAATTAGGTATAGCATATAAACACATTTCAATTTGTGCACATCAACTTTATGTGTTCAATTGGAGATTAAATGATTATAAAATTCATTCAAAAATTTTATATGTTCAATTGGAAATCAACATGTATAGTAGTACAACAGTCATGAATTCGTGTTATATGAATCTTTAATTGTGTGAAAATTAGACGAGAGTATTTTATGATCATATTAAACTTTGAATTTAAATATCACCTAATCAAATTCTAGAATTTATCATATGACTAAATTAAAAAAATAAATCATATAAAAGAATATTGGAACTGATGTGCCCAGACATTATACTTAATTTATGTAATATTATTTAGATAATTACTCTCGTAAGTTATTGATTAGGATAAAGTCACATTTATGGTAAGAGTTGAACTCTCATCAAACTTTGGGTATAGGTCCTAGTCTATAAATTCCCTATCTTTTTCTAGTATAGGTCCCTACTCTTAGTAGTAGAAACTATCTTTTTCTCACCAGACAGACAGCATTTTCTTCTAGCTCTAGCTTTATTTTGTTTTACCAAATTGAATAATACTCATGCCCTGCCAATTTGGTGAAAAAGACGCAGAAGATAATACAACATCCAAATCCCTGTTAAGCTCTGATGAACATTTTCTTCCCAATTCCGCCACATGAATAAAAATTTTGAATTTCTCGCAATTAACCATAATCTTTTCATCAATCCTTGCTAACACTCATATGGTAGATTATAATACCAAGTCATACATGATATAGTATAATATAATTTGTATATTTATTAATTATAACTAGCAGTAACTGTAACATTACTGTTTCCAAATTACTATGTTTTATATTATAGACATACATAAATCAAATAAAGCATGGGATTAGAAATGAGTAAAAAGAAATACCTGCAGGAAAATATCCATCAAGAATTTATAAAGCTTTTTAAACCCAATACTGGAAAGCTATTAACCTGCAAATAAAGTAACAAATATTTACACTGAATCTGTAATCAAAGTCAAAAACGATAAAGGTAGTGTTCACGAGGAGAACCATAATTTTAATAACGGTAACCAAACGTAAAACTACAAAAGCCAACATTTTAACAACACATTTGACGGATAATTAAACAAAAAAATTACATGCAAAATGATGAAATGGTTTCGGGGAGTAAAGAAATTTGTACCCAAATTACAAGATTAGTGTAGCAGAGAATTTTTCAACCGCTTCCAAAGTCAATATCGCACAGACACAATGGTTTCAGGGAATCACAGCAAGCGAGACGAGGGGAAAGAGAAAAGAGTTAGAGATTTTGGGGACAGGGGAACAGATTTAGGGAAAAAAGTATGGGGAAAAGAGGGGATTTGGGGAAAATGTTAGGGAAATGACTATGGGGAAAAGATGGGATTTGGGGAAAATGTTAGAGATTTCGGGTTTGGGGAATTAGGGGAGGAAAGGGAAAAGAGTTAAGGATTTCTTTGTTTTAGGGATTTAGGAAAGGAAGAACCGAAATAGGGAAATGACTTAGCAAAAAACTGAACTGATTTCGGGTAAAGGAGATAAACTTCAGGGGAGAAAAAATGGCGTCGTTTCAAATAAGGAGAATTTGTGGCGTTTTCATCAAAGTGCCGCTAATGAGACCTTTTGTGGCATTTTATGCTAAGCGCCGCTAATGCCACTTCTATCTACACTACAAAACGACGCCGTTCTAAATTAAAGTCGATTACAATTTGTGGCGTTTTCTATAAAAACGTCGCTAATATTCATATGAAACGACGCCGTTTTACTTTAATGTACAATTAAATTGTGGTGTTTTGTTAAAAACGCCGCCATTTCCTATCATTTGCGGTGTTTTATATATAAACGCCGCTAATACCTTTGATAATAAAAAATATTTTTTTTAAAATGGGTCAAAATTTAAAACTATATATTTAGAATTTCTTTTAAATTATATCCAAATAATGTTAGTGTAGTACAAAATATATATTTCATATATTTATATTAGGTATATGCAATATATAAATTAATACACATTTTAAAATACATCAATATATTTTTATATTGAATAAATATAAATATTATGTATGCAGTATATAAATTAATGAAATAAAAACATGATGCTATTTATATCAATAATTGTGTTAATATTTTACAAGATCTAGATCAAATTATAGTTCGTGTACACAATTGCACACTAAACCATTTTTCATCTTAGCTATTTGGGATTTAACCCATTTTTATATATATTCTTTTAAAATAATAATTTATATATATTTATCTTATTTATATTTATCTTCTAAATTAAAATCCAAAATTATACTCTAAACCCTAAACCCAACCCTAAACTATAAACCCTAAATCCTAAACCATATCCCCAAACTTTAAACCCCAAAATCGCTCACAGTAACCCCTAAACCAACCATAAATCCTAGACCATAAAGCCCAAACTATAAACTCTAAAAACCGTTAACCTAAACCATAATCTTGGACATATTTTTGGGAATTCGTGTGGCCAATGTTAGTGTAGTACAAATTAAAACACATATGTTTATATACTTATATTAAATAATATCGGTATAGTGCAAAATGGCATGAATCTCAGTAAAATCCAAATGTTCTTCAGTTCTAATAGTATCATTTACTTGAAGCCTAAACCTAAACTTTACACCCTAAATATATAGAATCTTAATATTTATTACAAGTTCTAATTATAATATATATATTACATGGGACAAAAGTAATTAAAATAGAATCTTAATGCTTACCAAAACCCTAAAATAATTTAATTTTTTATCATTAATCATAACCTCTAATCCCTAATAGCATAACCCCTAAAACCATAAAATTAATATTAATTCGACCCTAGCTAATATACCTAAAACACAATAAACCCCAAAACTCAAACTCTAAAACATAAACCCATAACCTAAAATAATAAACATTATATCATAAACCCTAAAACTCTAAATTAACCATAGTCATTAAACCAAAAATTCATAACATTAAACCTTAAAATAACATAATTTTTTTGCGGCATTTTAATAAAAAACGCCACTAATGCTTCACCTATTGCGGCGTTTCAGAAAAAACGCCGCTAATGCCCCTATAGCTCACCAAAAGACGACGTTGTTTTGCTCAAAACTTTTGTGGCGTTTTTAAATAGCCGCCGCTATTTGCTTCACCTTTTGTGGCATTTCAGGAAAAACGCCACTAATTCTCGATATATTGCTGTGTTTACAGAAAGTGCCGCTAAAGCCTCTATAGCTCACCAATGCACGACGTCGTATTTCTCAAAACTTTTGTAGCGTTTTTAAACAACCGCCACTAATGCTTCACCTATTGTGGCGTTTTAGAAAAAACGCCGCTAATTCTCGATATATTGCGCCGTTTTCAGGAAGCGCCGCTAATGCCTATATAGCTTACCAATACACGGCGTCGTTTTCCTCAACACTTTTGCGGCGTTTTTACAAAACCGCCGCTAATAGCCCCCTTTAACGGCGTTTTTATTCAACCTCCACTAATGTACATCTTTTGCGGCGTTTTTTGTCCAAACGTCGCTGAAAGCGCCGCTAAATGTCTATTTTGTTGTAGTGAATATCATAATACTACTCAAATTCATGTTTTTAATCTTTTAATTTTATTTTACATAATTTTCCTAAACTTTTACATTTTATTCAATTTAATTCCAAAAATCAAACTTATCATAACTTCCAAATTTGAACATCAAACTTTACATCAATTTCCAATACATTCAATTATAGCCATCTATTATAAAAAAATTAGAAATTACATATCAATTTTAAGATATTAACAATTTAGTCCTTAAGTTCAAAATTAACAAAAATCATTTTATAAAAATAGTCCTTAAAACAATTCATAGCTTCCAAATCTACCATTCTCTATAAAAAAAATCTAAGATTTATCAATGGCAAGTTTTAAAATTGTTAACAGTTTTGAAATTGAAGATACAAGTTAACTAGATCTAATTGTAACGATATCAAAAACATAAAAATTACAAAAAAAAAGATTAAAATTGCTTAATAATTTGAAGATCAAGCTTGATCGAGAGTTTGGTTCTCTTCATGGAGAAACGGGAGAAAAGAAGCTAACAAAGGCTTTTACCCTTTTGTTTTTTTTTTTACTTATATTTTAACTTAATTATTAAATTTAATTTAACATTAAAATAACATATAATTTAACAAATAACAAGCAATGACCGTCCACCCACATTCAAAAGGTGGTAAATTGTCACTTTAATCCTTAAATAAACTTTAATTATGTATTTTAGCTAATAAAAATTAATAGCGATTAACTTTTACATCTTTTACAATTTAATCATTTTTTAATTAACTATTTAATTAACACAATTTTTCGAACCAACTTCAATCCACTTTTATAATGACTCCGTAAATATTTAATAAAAAATATTTACGGGCTTGGTTTATAGAAATAAAGTTCCGATACCTCATTTTCTAAAACCACTTGACTTTAGGAATAAACCACTTGTAATTTAATTAGCTGTCAAATTAACAAAATTTATCAAATCAAAATTCTCTATATTACTAGATTTGTCTCATAAATATTAAATAATTATATTTATGGACTCACTCATCGGAATTGTGATTCTGAAATCATTGTTTCTAACACTACTGAAAAACGGACTATTACACCCAGCCCAAAAAATGGGCCTAAAATTTGGCCCAAGCTCAGTCCAAATAAAAATGCTAAAACTCGAGTCTGGCTCACCCGTATTAATATTTTTATTTTTTTATATAAAAAATTTGAAAATATAATATATCAAAAACACTAAAAACATTAAAATAAATGTTTCCCAACAAATTGAAAATAAATTTAAAAAAGCTTTTATACTTAAATAACACTAAGATAGGTGCAATTTAACAAGCAAATGCCTCTAAAATAGTAGCAAAATTTACAATTAAACAAGAGTTATACAATATCTGAATAATAACAACATAATAGTAACAATATAATAGTGAAATGATAGAAAAACAAAGAGAAAGCAATAAGAAGATAACAGCAAAATAGTAACAAGACAATAGTTTTTTTTTTGTTTTTTTTTTGTCCAAACTCATTTTTTGGACCTATATTTTTCTTAAACTCTCCCACTTTTTAAACGGATCTTTTGACCCAACCATGAACAGGTATACTTTAAACCAATGACTTAGTAAAAAGAAAGGTTGATTTTGGTTTTAAAAAATAGATGCTATTTTTGGTTTTATTTTCATTTTCTTTAAAATTTTAAAACATTAAAGAAAATCAACTTAGTTGAAAATTTTTAAATTGATTTTTTTTACATAAAAAAGTGAATAAGTTAAAAAATAATAAAAAAGTTATTTTCATCAATGCTTTGTAAACGTGGAAATGATGGAAATAAAGGTTTTTTAATATAAATGAATCTACATTGGTTCAAATCCATATAATCACAAAAAATATTCATTTTTTCAATAATTTTTCAAATATTAAATTTGGTATCATAATTCAAATTCAAATAAATATAAATTTTTTATTGTATTTCTTATTTTTCTACTATAGAAAAATAGTTTAAAAAACATATTTTTATTATTTAAAATAAATTTTTTATTTTTATTTTTATTTTTATTTATCAAACCTAGTTCAATTCTAAAAAATTTAAAAAATTGATTGTAACGTCCCAAAATTCTTATTTTTGTTATTTTGAAAATGTGACACAAGTGTGTACCTGCTTCAGTGATTAAGTGTTCTGGGTGTGCATAAGAGGTCTCAAGTTCAAGCCTTGTCTTTGGTAAAATTTTGGTATTTCTTCATGGAATTGATGAACCGGGTATTTTAGCCTTATCTGGATCAATTCGTCGTAGCTTTTATCGACGACATATTGGTTTGCTGAAGTACTAAGGATAAGCATGACGAGCACCTTAGGATTGTTCTTCAGATTTTGAAGGAAAAGCAGCTTTATGCTAAGTCCAACAAGTGCGAGTTTCGGTTATGTGAAGTAACATTTCTGGGACATGTGGTGTCTGCTGAGGGGATTCGAGTAGATCCTCGAAAGATTGAGGCTGTAGTGGGTTGGAAGCAGCCTAAGAATGTGTTTGAGATCCGTGGTTTTTTGGGGTTGGCAGGTTATTATCGGCAGTTTGTGGAAGGCTTCTCATTGATTGCAGCACCCTTAACTAAGCTGCTACATAAGGGTGTACTATTTGTCTGGTCTAATGCGTAGCAGGAGAACTTCGAAAAGCTCAAGACTGTATTGACTAAGGCTCCTGTTCTGATACAGCCAGAACTTAGAAAGGAGTTCATGGTTTCTAGTGATACATCACATGTCGGTTTGGGATGTGTGTTGATGTAGGATGGTAAGGTGGTAGCATATACGCCTCATCAGCTAAAAACACATGAGGCGAACTAACCACGCACAATCTAGAATTGGCTGTCGTAGTTTTTGCTCTAAAAATCTGGATACACCATCTGTATGGTGAGAAGTGTATCATCTACGCCGATCACAAGAGCCTCAAGTACCTCATTACTCAGAAGGAGCTAAATCTTAAGCAGCGTAGACGGGTTGAGTTGCTTAAGGATTACGATTGTACCATTGAGTATCATCTGAGAAGGCTAATGTGGTGGCCGATGCATTGAGCCGTAGGGCTATAACTAATCTGAGAGCGATGTTCGCTCCACTTAGCTTGTTCGACGATAGGAGTTTGTTGGCTGAACTGCAAGTCAAACCAACTTCGATTGAGCAGATTAGGGTTAAGTAGTTGGAGATGAATCTTTGGGTCTTAGGTTCTGATGGGTAGACAGTGGCAGTATTACAGATTTTAGGCTGAATAATGATAGGGTGCTTTGTTTTCGTGGACAGATCTGTTTTCTGAATGACACTGACTTAAGGCAGTGTATTTTGAGAGAGGCGCATAGTAGCCCTTATGTTATGCACCCTAGTGGAAATAAGATGTACCGATATCTCTGAAAGTTGTATTGGTGGCCAGGATTGAAGCGAGAGGTTACTGATTTTGTGGCTATATGTCTGACATACCTGCAGGTTAAAGCTGAGCATCAGTTGCCTTCGGGTTTGCTACAACTGGTTAAGATTCCATTATGGAAATGGGAATAAGTAACAATGGATTTCGTTAGTGGGTTACCTTTAACACCCACTAAGAAGGATTCATTATGGGTCATCATGGATCAATTGATCAAGTTTACACACTTCATCCCAGTTAGGACAAATTATTCTTTGCAGAAGCTAGTGAAGCTCTATACTTCTGAGATAGTGAGACTACACGAGGTACCGATTTTAATAATCTTTGATACGAATCCTCGCTTCACGTCTCGATTTTAGAAGAAGCTACATAAGGCTCTGGGTTCAAAGTTGGACTTCAGTATTGCGTTCCATCCTCAAACTAATGGTCAAACGGAGAGGGTGATTCAAAAACTAGAGGATATGTTGAGGAGTTGTGCTATTGATTTCTGAGGCAGTTGGGAGGAGTATCTGTCATTAGTGGAGTTTGCTTATAATAACAGTTTCTAGTCTAGCATTCAGATGGCACCTTACGAGGCTCTGTATGGTCGTAAGTGTCACACTCTCTTGTGATGGACTGAGTTGGGTGAACGACGTGTTCTGGGTCCTGAGTTTGTTTCTAAGACTGAGGATAAGGTCTGATTGATTTGGGATCAACTAAAAGAGGCATCAGAGAGACAAAATCTTATGCGGATCTAAAGAGACGCAAGAATGAGTATTCTGTGGGGAATTCATATTTCTCAAGGTCTTTCCATAGAAAAAGATTCTGAGGTTCGATCGTAAGGGCAAGTTGAGCATTAGGTTTATTAAGCCACACCGAATTTTGAAATGTGTGGGACCGATCACTTATCAGTTGGAGTTACCTTCAAAGCTAGACCGTATTCATGACGTATTCCACGTCTCGATGCTGAGGCGATACCACTCTGATCCTACACATATCGTCCCTGTTGAGGATCTTAAAGATAGGCAAGACTTGACCTTTAAGGTGGAGCCAGTTCAGGTTTTGGATCGTGACGTTAAGGTTCTGAGGAAGAAATCCATTCCACTAGTGAAGGTTCTGTCGCGTAATCACAGCACTAAGGAAGCTATGTGGGAACATGAGGATATGAAGCGTCAACAGTATCCTCACATTTTCTAACTTAGTAAATTTCGAGGATGAAATTTTCTTTTAGGGGGTAGAGTTGTAACGCCCTAAAATTCTTGTTTTTGTTATTTTGAAAATGTGACACAATTGTGTATCTGCTTCAGTGGTTAAGTGTTCTGGGTATGTGTGAGAGGTCCCAAGTTCAAGCCATGTCTTTGGCAAAATTTTGGTATTTCTTCTAAATCAAACCCTCTCTCTGATCAGTAGGCTTAAGTTTAATTATTTGCAAAATTATGTCAGAATAGGCCAGTTGGTTTGGTGGTTAAGCGGAGTACTGGGTGATGGAGGTCCTGTGTTCGATTCTCAACGTTGGCGAGGGGTTAGAATTTTTGCTCTTAATTTCGGCTAGAGTTGTGTTGATTTGGACTCCGAGTAGTGGGATGTTAGTAGGATTTGAGGGAGAAAAATAAGGGTTTTAATGTAGTAGGGATTAAAAGTTGTTTGTCTCGTTATAAATTTATTTAATTTCTGTGAGTATCACTGAAATTGGATTTTGGATTATCATTTATAAGTTCTGAAGTGCTCGGGGATCATTTTTAGCTTCAAACGAAACCAGGTGTGTACCTAAAAATACAAAAAATAGGGTTTTGATAAAAGCTAAAAACCCTACTGTCGACACCACACGGGCGTGTGGTTGCCCGTGTTTCATCACACAGGCATGTGATCGACGAGGCCAGGCCGTGCGCTCAAGATACGACCGTGTGATGGCTAGGTGGGCCGTGTGAGACACATGAGCTAAACTGATTTGGGTCGTGTGGGCTACACGGGTGTATGGGCCCACAGGGTAGTCCACACGGGCATGTAAGATTTTGGGCTAGGCCGTGTAGAGGCCAAATTGTATCGTGTGGGCCCACACGAGTAGGCGACATGGGCGTGTGAATCCATTTTTACTGAAATGTCTCCTAGGGTTGCACTGGTCGCCCAAGTCGACTGTAAACCTACTGTAGGGTCAACAAGCATTGCTTAGACCGCAAGATGTGTGATCAGATTGAATACAATGCATCTAATGAGCATGATAATTTATGCATGATCACTGATAATTATATATGAATGACTAATAGTTGCATAAAAGCATGACATACTGTATGTTGCATTGCATGGGCTGGGGATGATTATGATTAAAGGAAGTGTACTGAAAGGCTCCTAAGCCTATTATCTGGTAGCTCGGCTGCAAATTTACTGATATGTGTACATTCAGTACGACTTGAAGTGTAGGGATGGGTAGGGATAGGTGGGTGTTATAAACCCAACATGGAGTGTAAGGATGGACAGAGATGGTGTGTAAAGGCTAGTGGGTAGGACTCTGTTTACTAATTACTATTTGCATTACTGTTACTATGATGGGCTAAAGCCATAATGCATATCTGATACTGAACTGAAATGGGCTACGGCCAAAACTACTACTAAAAATCTAATGGGATTAGGCCCCAGACTACATTTGACTGTTTACTGCTAATTGACTGTATGTATGTTTTCTGTGGGGATTACACACTGAGTTTATGTAAACTCATCCATTTTGTTTAATGTGATCAGGTAATCCCCAAGCTTAGACAGAGCGATGTGGCAGAGGACTCAATGGTGACCACAGTTAATAAAACTCTCTGTTTTGATTTCTGGTTATATTATTTTCACTATTATTTTTGGGTAAATTTTTTATGTAATTTGGGATTTTCCTTAGACTTTTAGTTTATTGTGGTTTTCATGGTTTTTATAACTGCACAAACTCAACAAACAAACGATTTTCCCTAAAACAAAGGGGTTTTCCTAAAATGGATGGATTTATTTAATTAACTCCGTTTTTCATAAAATAAATGATTTTTAAAACTTCCGCAACGAATTATGTTATAAAACAATCGATTAAATAAGTAAGCGATTTTGGAATTAATAAGAGTAAATAAACGAAAACGGCCTTATCGTAACCACTTAGTTTCAACACGCTATCATGTGACTTTGCTAGATTCGACCATAACGTCTTAGTCAGATCTGGGGTGTTACATTGATTTTTTATTTTTTTTGTGAAAATGAAAAATGACAACCAAATTGAACCTAATTTTTTAACCTTTTTTTTCTATTTTAGTTGCGCAATTAAATTGTTAGTAAATTAAATATTTATAATAGTATAGTATATATATAATTCACATTCATTATTAGTAAATTAAATATTTATAATAGTATAGTATATATATAATTCACATTCATTAGAATTTGTAAAATTTGATCTAATTCGAAAATTTTGATTTTTTTAAACTTCAAGTTACTTGAATTGAATTATTAATTTTTTTTCGAATAAATTCAAATAAATAATTTAGTTTTTCAAGTTCGAGTCAAGTTGAATTTTAGAACTTAAATACTTCAAATAACTCGAATAGCAAATTAGTGTAAATATCCCTTGGTTCCCTAATACTTTTCAAAATGTGAAAATTGGTTTCTCACAAAAAAATTAAAGAATCAAAACAATCTTCTCAAATTCAAAATCTTTATAAAATATTTTTTTTCCAAAATTTTATAAAATTTAAAAATTAAAAATCTTTAAAAGAATATAAAAATGCTAAATTTGTTATGAATATTTTATTAAGTAGATGTCCATCAAGATCAAGATAAGATTTGATGTACTTTATATTCTAATAGTGATTAGAAGTAGATCTCTACTTCATTTATACTTCTTATGCTTATAAATAGAAACTTTGGAGAAACTTTGTAAACATTCCGATTGATCAATAAAAATACGCTCTCTATTTGCTCTCTCATCCTCTCTATTATTTATTCTTTGTCTTTTATCTTATAACATGCTATCAGCACGATTCTCTTTTAATGATTTTATTTGTGGATTAAATCAATGGCAGCTTTGTGAACCATTAAGCCTCATTCATAATACCAAAATTCAGCCTCCGACAACTAAAATTACTCTTATTTTTCTATTTCGTTGACTCTTTTACTTCTTCAAATGGCTATTTATTGTTGCTAGTTGCTATTCAAATTGAGTGCTTACTTCCCTGATTCTCCATTATTTGCTACCTTTCACCTGCTACTGTTTGCAACTCTTTGCAAGAAGATTTTATCTATTTAGTGTTTTATATCTAGATTAATTTTCAATTAAGTTAAATTAATTTGAGATTATTTTAATTAACTTGTTTTACTTCTTACTAAAGTTGGTAAAAGAGTATTATTCCGAATGGAAGGTTTGAATATACAGTACGAGGCTCAACACCAAGATGGACATTGCAATCTGTATCTTTGGATGGTGAAAAAAATTGATCTCTAAAGGGACTTTTGCCAAATTTGTTAATGAACATTTGTTCTTGTGAGGTTGCTTCCTCTCATATCTCGTACAACTTTCGAAAGACTTATCTGGCTTGTGCTAGTGGCGTCAATCGTCTTGTTTGAACTTATCACCAATCTTGGTGTGGCGTTCACCTATCCATCTATCCATACTTCACCTTAACAATATAGGAACCGGGGTGACACTTCTTAGTGTTGAGGGAAAAATTGACAGCATGGATTTTGGATTTATAGGGCACAATTTAAATTGGTAAGGAGCTTCTATTTTTTTTTAAGGTATGATTATTATTTGTTTTAAGTTTGATCAAATTATTAAGTTATATTATTAAATATTGATAGGTTCATAAGGTTTACTAATAAAACTTTATAATATATTTTTTTAAATGATTGTTTAAATATATATTAATTGTCGACGCCAAATATAAGTTTTTGTGATATTGGTCCCCTTTAAAGAGAATTTTTTTGGTTATTGATGAATGATTGGATTATACCTTTTAGATTGAATTATAAAGTACGAATAATTTATTAGAGCATCATAAGATTCTATAAGTTATATGTTGTATGTTCTAATGAAAGCATAGTTATTTTAGTACTTGTAATAGTGCTCGTGATAATATCCAAGATGACAATGATAATGTTAAAGTATCTCAGGTATATTTTACCATGATTTATTTATTATATTAAGTTTATTATAATTGGAGACTAATCATAACAACATGAATAGATAGGTTTTGATTTGAAATCCACGCATGTTTGCGATGGTGATTATGAAATAAAGAATTTTTTGGGACGTTTATAAGTTCGTCCTAGTAAATCTATTGCATTCCCCGAAGTGAACACAAAAGAAAATATAAACCAATATTATTCCAATATTTTGTAGTACAAAATTAGTCAAAAGCTCCAGAAGAGCTGATATATTAATATATTGTGATGGTAAATCTATTAGTTTTAAAAAATATTTATAATGGATCTCATATTAAGATTGTAAATGAGGAAAAGATTATATTTCAGATGAATCAAAAGAGGATTGAGTTATTGATTTATATTTAATACTCTTGTTAAAAATTGATTTTGTAACACTCCAGAATTTAGGGGTTAGAAGTTTTGAGATTTGTAAGTATGGTCAGTGGCTAGATCGGACAATTGGGTTTGTTGTTGTGTTTTATGTCAGAATGGGTCTGCTGGTCTGGTGGTTGGTTGTGTGTTAGTGTACCTTTGGGTCCCGAATTTGAGTTCTCAAGTGTGTTTTGAGGGATTACTTTTTTATTTAGTTTGCTTTGTTATAAAGTCTAAATATTTATTTATTCATTTATTTTTATTTATTTTAATTATTTTTATTTTGAAAGAGGCCAAAATTTTCTCACGTTCCCCTCTCCCATTTTCTTTTGTCAGTTTTTTCTCTCCTTCTTTCTCTAACTACTCACTTTTCTTCTTTCCCTTTCTACCTTCAGTTTAGCTCTAATTATTTCTGGTTGTCGTTAGTTATTTTTTTATAGTTCTATCGACTGGGGTTTTTCGAGTAAGAGTAGTTTGAGTGGATTGATTTGATTTTTTTTATCACAATTGGTATTGCAATTTCATGTTCTAATGGATTTTTATTTTTGTGTGTGCGTGTTAGTCTGAAGTTCAGATTGAGGTTGTTGTGGAGCTATAGTTGTGAATCAGATGTGTGTTCAAAAACTCCTCTATTTCATTATCGAATTACTGTTTGGGTTTTGCGAAATTCGACAAATTCTATGTGTTTCAGAGATTGATAAATCATTGTATTGTTTTGTTGTTATTTTGCATAAAAACCTATATAATTTGGTATATTTTCGAATTATCAATGGTTGGGAAGTGTTTCGAGAGCAAAAACACATTTTTTAGGCTATTTTAAGGTGGTTTCATGACCATACGGGCAATCCACAAGGTCGTGTGCATTTGGGAAATTGGGGATTTGGACAATTTTTGGTGCCACACAGCCATGTGGATGATTTTGGGAATTGTAGTCGATTTTCACATAGGCATGTGAGACTTCTACATGGTTGTTTCTGCTCTACACCTCATTTTAGCCAATTTGGACAGAGAGTTACACGGGTTGTTTGCACGACTATGTCCCCCGAACACACGGGCGTGTGTCTTCTTCACATAGGCGTTTAGACCCTCACACGGCCTAGGCACTTCCACATAGCCGTGTGGCCCTGTTTTGCAAATTTTCGTTTTCTGTCAGATTTTGACCTATTTGAGTTTCTGTGTGCTCTAACCCTCGTTTAGGTCTTAGTAAGTGTAACATCCTGAAATAGGGCTTAGTCGGAATAGTAGTTTTGGGACCACAAAATTGGCATCAAAATATTTATTTTATGGTTACTATGAGGCCTAGAATATGAATATATGCATGTGTTAAAATTTCACGAGGAAATTCTAAGTATAAGATGTCCAATTGGAATTAAGGACTAAATTGAATAAATTGCAAAACTTGGATTCTAGAAGCATTTTGTATTAATTTGCTTTAGATTATGAATTAGAAGGTCTTGGAGAGCAATTTGCCCAAATTCTAAATTTTTGGACAAAAATGGGCTTGCATGGATAAAATTTTAAAGAAAGGGCATGAGGGCATTTTGGTCATTAGGCATTTTAATGAAATAAAAAGGGGAAAATGGAGCAAAAATATGCTCGTCTTCTTCTCATAGCTGCCGAAATTTGGAGGACACCATAGCTAGGGTTTCTTCAATTTTCAAGCTCAATAGTAAGTGCTCCCAAGCCCTGTTTTTCATGTTCTTTGTATTTTTGAAATCCCGGTAACTTGCTCCCTCCATTTCTACCCATATTTCATGCTAGGGTTCATGTTTGAAAATTTACCTATGCATGAGTTGCCTGTATTTTGATGGATTATGGAGGGATATGAAAGATGAATGTGTATTAAACATCTTTTCCTAGTTAATTTTCATTAGAGACCCTTATATGTACCATTTTGCAAAAGATGTAAATGTGTGGTAGAAATGAGAAAATAATGAAAAATGTGGGCTACCATAAGAGAGAAAAATGTTCGGTTAGGCTTGGGTAAGATAGAAATTGCATGTGTTTTATTATATGAGCCTAGGGACTAAATCGTAAAGATATGAAAGTTAGGGGCAAAACGGTCATTTGGACCGAGGGTAGATATAAAACTTGAAATGTAAAATCTGGGGTATTAATGAGTTAATTTTGCTATTATAGACCCCGAGGAACAAATTTCGGAGATCAATCATGGTAAACGCAATGTTTCGGAATAATCGAAACACAATCCCAAAAAGAATATCAGGTAAGTTCGGATAACTTAAAGTAAACCCCTAATGTACATAATTGTATGATTTATGAATGCATGATATTTGCATTTATTGATGGTATGAAATGCATGAAATGCTTCTTTGGTAATGACTTGTTGATAATTGTCTCGATTGAGGTTAAAAAGGGAATTCGATGGATAAACCATGTTTTACATGTGAATTGAGATCCTGCATGTGTTGCAGTAAGGATTTAGCCCGGGCGGGTAATCTGTGATCTCAAATATGGAAAGGAATCTAGCCCGAACGGGTGTTCCTTGAATGATCGAACCTCCCGAAGAATATATGTGCATTGGATTTAGCCCGGATGGGTAATCTGAATTGAGTTTGAATTTAGCCTGGACTGGTAATTCAGATCCGAGCTCACTAAGGGTGCTTATCGTTATAAGGGATTTAGCCTGGACTGGTAATCCCGACATCACCTTACGGGTTCATATAATGGGGGATTTAGCTTGGACTGGTAATCCTGCCATATGATGTGGGGTTCACGGGAGTGCATAAATGTGAAATGATCATTCATAAGAATTGACGGATAATGGGTATTCTATCGAGATTTCCTAGAAACTCAACGAGATTAACATGGATACATATATATATGCGAATGAAATGTTGAATGATGAGCTCATCTAGTTAAATTACATGATACATGATTATGTGACTAACTCATTGATTGAGTGCATGTGATAGGAAATCATTTCATAATAGATGATTTCATGAATTAAGTATGGATGTATACTAATTACTCGATAAGTTTACTTTCCGGTTATTCGAGCTTACTAAGCATAAAAATGCTTACCCCTTCTCTTTTTCCTGTTTTACAGAGCTCGAGGACTTATAAAGATTGGAAGATGATTGGAGAAACAACACACTATCAACTAGTCAAGCTTTGGTAAAAAGGACACTTTTATTTTGTTAATGGCATGTATAGGGCTCTTAGTGTTTTGTCATATGTATCATTTGAATTTTCGAATGAAGGCATGTAAAGATGAATTCATCTTTTTGTATAAGGCCATGGAAATTGCCATATTTAAAAGTAGGCTATGATCTGCCTTTATATGCTTGTTTATGCTCTATTATGATGGATTGTTGTAAGTGGCAATGAGTTCAAAAACGAGCCAAATTTTGAATATGCGACAATCACATAAGAACCCATAAATACTAGATAGGGAATAACCTTTTTGTATGAAACCAATGATACGAGGTTTCCATACAACTATTTTCATTAAGATTATTTACAAGCGTAAAATTATGTTTTCTCTCAAACTTGATAACTACTGGGCACAAGTAGTAGAAAGGGGTGACTAAAGGCTTGGAAAATAGCCTAATAAAGTCCACATGGTTGGACACACGGGCGTGTGTCTTGTCCGTGTGTGACACACGGTTCCCTCCCATGGGCGTGTGCTATGGCCGTCTGTCCCCTGCACTTACAATTTTAACTTAAGGATGTACACGGGTAGGCCACACGGGCGTGGGCCATGGCCGTGTTAAAATGGCAGTGTCGTCCACGGGCAGGCAGCACGGGCGTGTTCCATGGCCGTGTTGATAAGTCAGTGTTGCCCACGGTTGAAGGGCATGGGTGTGCCCAAGATACACGGGCGTGTGAGTCCACACGGCCCACCTACACGGGCGTGTGTCCCTTTTTGTTAAGGAAAATTTTCTAAAGAGCCCAAGGTAAATCGAACATGCCCGTATTTGTCCCGCATTGCTTTCCGATATGTTATAGGTCTCGAAGGCCTATACAATGGACGAAATGTTCATGATTGAAAGGTTTTAAATTCAAATGAATTTTGTGATCCAAGTTAGTATATTGAAAGTGTAAAGTTCCGGTAATGCCTCGAGCACTGTCTCGGTGTTGGATTCGGGCTAGGGGTGTTACAGTAAGGGTGGTTGGGACTCTGTTTTGGCTTGGACTTATGTGTTACTTTTTTTTGTAAAACTAATTTAATGGTTTGATTAAATGTTAAGTGGTCTTACCTAGTAACTAAGTACCATTATAACTTATTTTGAATCTGGTCGATTGAATATGTGTACCTTTAATCCTATTTGACTGATGTATGACTATTTGTAAGTTGTGTACATTGTTTCTGTAAGTCTGTTATTGATCTGTTCGCATACATACATTTGCATAAAATTTTGGGTTTGGTTGTGAAGAGAAGGAAGTCTGATCTGATTTGGCAGTTTTAACTGCAACATATGTGTACAACGGTTTACCGTAATGTACTATACATATGCTACCTCAGCTGCATATTGATACTTTAGCGGTTTAGTTCCACATATATGGTGTGTAAGGTTGGATGGGCCTTTTAAGGTCCTATGTGGTGTGTAGGGTTGGTTGGGCTTCATATAGTTCATATGTGGTGTGCTGGGTGGTCGAAGTGGTGTTTGGTTGGTTGGACGGGATTTCTGATTTTTGTATAATTCACACTTCTAAGTCTATGTTTGTTCGTTGGATTAATTAGCATTTTAATGAAATTCTCTGATTAATCCATATCTGTATGGGTACATGTGTGCTTGGAATGACAACGTATATGAGTTAGGTTTGTTAATGTTAACTCTCAGTTTAGCATATTGTTGTTTGAGCTATTCGTATGTGATTTGTAAGCATATGATGCATTTTCTGAACCATCCATTGGACTACCATCTTTGGTTTTCGTCTGTTTCAAACTCACACTGAGCTCGTGTAGTTCATCCCTTAGTTTTTTTCCCTTTTCAGGTACTCTCATGTTCTGGAGCTGGACTCGGTGACCGGAGATCTCAAACAGATAATTTCTAAGTTGGTTAAATAAAGTAATTCGTTTCAAATTTTAGTTTTCAAACTATTTCGGATTGTACGTGTTAAAGGGATTGTGGTATATATTTTATTTCTGGAATTCCGTAAACTTTTGTTTTGGAATGAACTTTTAAATTTATGGTTTTAAATTTCTGAACATTTTTAACGTATCCTGAAATTTTCTGTTTTAAATCCTGAAATAATAAACGGTTTAGTTTGAATCAAGCAAACTGCTTTGAAAATGAGATTTCGATAATTCGTTTAGTAAGTTTGTTTTAGTTTACTTCAGTGATCAATGTAGTCTCCAAGATTCGATCTAAACTTCTAGGTCGGGTTTAGGGGCATTACAGATTTGATTGTGACTATCTTTGTGATATGCTTTTGTCATCATCCCCGCTAAGGGATTAAAAGTAAAATATTTGACTCTAAAAGATCTACTTAAATCCTGGAATAATTTAAAAGAAAAATATGAGCAATAGAATATGGTAATTCTATTTAAAGCTTGTTATGGTTGAATGCATTTGAAGTTGCAAGTTTTTAAAACTGTGAGTATAACTTTACAGTATTCAAAATAAGTTCTCAATTAAAAGTATGTGGAAAAATATTACTGATGAGAACCTTGCTAGAGAAAACTTATTCAACTTTTCATCATTCAAATGTGCTCCTACAGTTGCAATATCATGAAAAAAAATTTACTTACAATTGAAAAGAAGTTTTTTATCATGAATCCTATGCATTCACTGAAGAGAATGTAACAATATGTAATAAATTTGAAATACATAATCTTTGACATGGATGTAGTAAGTTGGACTATAATAATAGTTATGGGGGATGGTCATGATAAATTTTCTCACAACCAGAAGTGGAAAAATGAAGAAAGCAAGAAAATAACAAGAATTCCCAAGAACTCTTTAAGAAAAGAGAAAACTTATGTATGAAAAGTCATTGGTTATGTACTTGTTGTACACTTGGAAAATAATATCCACTCTCAAAGTTTGCTATTAATAATTTTTTAGGATATTTAAAATTTTTGGCATATTCCCTGAAGCGAATATTGCATATAATTGTCTGAAAATTTTATTTATTTTGTTGACTTAGTGGCATTATAAACTTCACATTAATTTAGACATTTCCAGTAGTAAATGTCACAATAGTACTTATATGTGGATACAAAGTAAAAAGAATGACAGTAAAATTATCAATTTGACACAAGTTATATTGACATTATTAGTAAAATTGAAATGCATGTTAAAGTAAATCAGAAGTTTACTGATACAAATATATTTACTACTTGGCATGACTAGTTATACCATCATGGATCATATATGATACGAAAATCAATTGAGAATTCATATGGACATTCATTAAAGAACTAGAAGATTTGTTAATTTAAAAAATTCTCATTTGTTGTTTGCTTTCAATGAAAATTGAAAGTGGAGATTTAATATCTTGCAATTCTGAAATGAATATGGGTTCATTCATCCACCATGTAGATGGTTTTGATATTATATGATTTTGGCAGATGCATCTATAAAATAATCACGTACGTGTTATCAACTTGCAACTTGTCGTTTGCAAGATTGCTTGTTTAAATAATTAAATTCAGATTATGCAATTAAGACAATTCATCTTGCTAAAGTTGATGAGTTTATATCTCATTCTTTTATTGATTGAGTTTGAAAAACTTTTGTAAAAGTTTGTTATTTATACGCATAATGGTTTAGAGAAATTATTGATTGAACGGCTCTGATTAATGTCTAAATCATTACTTATGAGAACTAAACTTCCTATTTCAACATGAGATTATGTTGATTTACGTGTTGTATCCATCAAGCCAATAAGTTATAAATACTCTCAATTACATTTGGTTTTTAGTCAAGAGCTAAATATTTCTCATCTTTGAATTTTTGTATATGCGTATATGTTCCAATTGCTCCACCACAACGCACAAAGATGAGTAAATCCTCAAAGAAAGTTGAGAATATATATTAATCACAAGTCTCCTTGTATTATTAGATGTTTTGAATGTATGGAGATTCAATTATAATATGATTTGTGATTATTATTTTGATTCGATAGTTTTCACGACATTACGGGGAGAGAAATAATAACTTGTAATAAGTTAGAGGGGAGAGTTATTTGAACCAGAAGTTCAACGAGGATAACTCAATACAAGTTTCAAATATGAAAATTCTCATAAAAGAAAATAATAAATTTAGATGGTTATCTAGTGAAGGCGGGTGCTCCAGAAGAGACCCAAGATATAACTAATAAGTAAAACTCCAGAAGAGATTTAGGTACATAAAACTAAAGATTAAAATAGTGAAAATAAGATATCTTAATAAGTTATGTCAATTCAAGAAAATGTTGAACAAATAAAAAGTGATCGAAAATGGTTTTACATACAATATTATTGTTGAAATAATGAAACAAAAGGAGGATCTTGAATAAATCTATTGAGAAATACAGATATCAAATAAATTAGTCAAAATAGAAAGACGCGGCTCAAGTACAATTAAATTTGTGGAGTTTCTGGACCAATAGTCCAAAAATCTAAAGGTATAAAGTCAACGATGGTGCAAATGAAGTAGTTTTGTAAAAGCGGAATAAAAATATGAAGTTTTTCGCTAAGTCCTGGCATTGATTATGAAAAGATATAATATTCTTTTATGGTGGATGCAATAACCTTTAGATATATTATTAAACTGACAGTTCATAAAAGATTTAATTTGCATCTAATGACTGTTATTACAACCTTTTATGAATCACTATATAGTAAGTGTATATTAAAATCCTGAAGGATTTAAAATGCTAGAAGCATATTAAAATTATGAGGAAATTATTTATTTATATGAATTGAAATAATTGAACATATGTGGTAAATTTGACTTAGTCAATAGTAGTTGAAAGAGGATTATAAAATGATCCAAAATATCTATTTGTGTTTTGATAAAAGAATCATGATTAAAGTTCGTAATTATTATTTTTGAAACTCTTGAAGAGATCAAAATATATTTCCCCAAATTTTTATTCACTCACAACTTTCAAAAGAATGGTGATATAAATGCTTAGCAAATACATTCAAATAGTCATTTGAAAAACTAGTATTCAAGAATAAATACGTAGAATATGAGAAAGTTATTAATATTGATGTATAACGGTTATAATTAATTAATATTTAATTTTATTTAAATAAAATTGTTATTTATTTATCAATCTTCCACGATTTTTTATTTCTTTAGTAAGAAGATATCATTTTATTATTCACTTATATTGCATGAAACTTTTGCGCTGACAATACATCAAATACTACTCAATGATTAAAGGGATCATATTTTTTTGTGCCAACAACGCATAAGTTTTATACACCATCAATGAATCATAACATATGACTTATCACCATTGAATAAAACAAAAAATAGTGAAAATAAAAATATTATTTAAACATAATTAAATAATATTTAACTATTAATAAACCTTAAAACTATAAATCTTAGATTTTAAACCCTAATCTCAAAATCATTAACCCTGAATCCAAGAGTTATTAAAATTTATTTATACATAATAGTTATAATTAATTAAATTTAAATAAATTTATTAGTAAATAATAAGGTGTCATGTTATTATTACGCTAAAAACATGACACATCATCATTAAATAAAATAAAAAATAGAAAAGAAAATATAAATATAAAAATAACTTTATTTAAACATAATTAACTTATAATTAATTATAAATAAATACTAATACCCTAAATAGTAAATCTTAAACCCTAAACTCAAAATCATAAACATTAAATTTGAAATTTATTAATATTTATTTATAATAGTTATTCATTATTATTTAATTATATTTAAATTATTATTTTTAGTATATTTATTTATAAATCTCCCATAATTTTTTATTTTTTTAATAATAAGATGTTATATTATTATTCTTTAATAGTACATAAAATTTGTGTACAAACAATACTTCAAATATTATTCGATAATTAACTCACAATTAACCTGATTTAACAAATCATTTGCATTGAGCTTGATTTATATATAACGATGGTTAAAACTCTTGTCAAACATCCGTTTAACACGGGTTTAAATTGTGTTATCTCATCCCTTTTATTTTATATAGAAAAATAACCTTTAGATTGAGTTTTATTTAAATTGAGTTTTAATAACACTGAAAAAAAAATCGACAAGCTAATGAGATTATCAAGCTCGAACAAAATAATTTTCGACTAAAATCACATAATGCTCTTATTTACAAATCATTTAGTCCTCAAATCAGATTGAAGAAAGAAACACATCAACCCTCAAAAAAAAATACCCTTAGCTTTAACTAAAATAAAATAATTAAATTAAAAAATAGAAGCCAGCACAAAACCCTATTTTTCC
This sequence comes from Gossypium hirsutum, assembly GCF_007990345.1. NCBI lineage: Eukaryota > Viridiplantae > Streptophyta > Magnoliopsida > Malvales > Malvaceae > Gossypium > Gossypium hirsutum. Next base: position 47,285,724 of record NC_053425.1, on the reverse strand, counting down.
AATAGCATGAATGAGGTAAGTGAGCAACAATGCCACCACCATCAACATGCATGCAATCCCTTGGTCTATCGAATTCCCTCCTGTTGTTTTTTTTTTCATTAAAAAAAGTCACTAAATAGTCAAACATAAATAAAAAAATGACAATTGATATATATAAAAAAGAAGTTACCGTCGCTTGTTGGGGAAGAGGACTGGGCTTGAATGGAAGCAGGCAAGGTGATAATAGCACAGCAAACAATAGCAACGAATATAACGACTAAACAACCCATGGGAACTACTGCCATTATTCTTCCTTTTGCTTTTAAAAACTATTTGTATATAAAATGCTTGATCTCTCTTTCTCTCTCTCTCTGCCGGTGTGAAGAAAAGCTTTAGAGTTTTTTTTTGTGTTTAAAGATAATCAATCTCATGCAATGGCTCAAAAGAGCCTCGCAGAGAGAGAGGTAATAAACTAGAGAGTATTTTTTTTTTTGGTGGGTGAAGGGCTTGTTTGGGGATAATGATGATGATAATAGTGAAATGAAGGTGAGAAGAGGAAGGAGATGGTATTTATATGAAGTGAAGGTTGGGGGTGGAAACCGTAGCTGGTATGAAAGAGAGGTGTAGATAATTTTCTGGGATAGAACCGAATCGCATGTTTCGGATGGTTTCTTACTGTCCGGTTACCCCGCCATGTAAAAAAAATATCTTCCTAAAATAATTACTTATTTTCTAAAGATTATGATTTTTTTGTCATTTCATAATTAAGTTTGAAACTCGAGTGATGAGTGACATCGACTCGATTAAATATTTAAATAATACTATAGATTTCTTAAACTCCTACTCAGCATAGACACATGACATTTACTCCGCATCGCATAACATGATTAGTTTCTCATCTGAAAACCACCTAGACAGTCCCCCATCTTGTATCAATAGTGACCAACCATACAGGTATTGTGTCCACCAAGTAACCCGCTTTTAGTGGAAACACATTATCTCTAAGAGGACACCACCAGAGAATCACTAAGTGTAACAAATTTGTACTATCTCAATAATAAGAATGTCAAAACAATACTACACTCCATGGCAACCCACGTGCAACAGCCTTGCCACTTGGTCAATGGCACAATCATCATGTCTTGGACTTGTCCATGATGTGACATTTTTGGACAAGAGATCTTCCTGCCTATAAATACTTTGAAGAATGATGAATGGGGGATCTTCTTCCCTCCTCTACATCCTCAAGCCTTCACCTCCACTTAGTCTCACTTGCTTTCTTATTTCTTCTTAATTTATCTCTTTTCTTAACTCTCCGCCTACTTAAATGAGCTAACACACCTTCAATTTATAGTAACTAAATTATGGCATACATATATATCTTTAATTGAAAATTTTATATAATATTTTTTTAAATAATTAACTTAACAATTAGACATATATATCTTTAATTGAAATGGTAAAATTGAATTATTAAACTTATAATATTTTAAATTCAAATTTCAAAAATATTTATCTAAATTTTATATGAAAATATTACCCGCATAATAACATTATTCTTTCGGTACTCAATAATACTGTATCACGCATGGGAATTGGAAAATACCAAGACATGGCCAGGCAGCCATTGGGAGGAATTTTGTTGTGCACTTATTAATGGGCACTTCCCATAAGTTTTTATTCTTTATAAATTTTGTTATGCCCTTAAAATTTTTTTATATAACGTTCAGTTACTCAAATTAAATCAAATGATATTTGTATTTAATTTATAATTTATTTTATTTTATGATGTAAAAATAAATATTTTATATTTAAAAAGGTAAAAAATTTAAAAAATTATATAAAAATATTTATTAAAAATATTATAAAAAATTATTGATAATTTTTTTCTTGATAAATTGTTTTTTAGAAATATTTATAAAAAAATCTACTTACCAAAGAATATTTAAAAGATATAAAATAAAGCTTATTTTGTCAAAATAAATTTAAAAATCGAAAATGAAAAATTAATATGAAAATCAAACTAAATAATGATAGACCGTTCAAAAGCTTATCAATCAATTTCTTTCCTTGCGGTTCGCGTATTTGAAATTTAATCATAATTTGCTAATTATGGTTTGGTTGTATTAGCAAAGTTGATGTGCTAAGACCAAGCACAAATGCTAAATGTGTATTCTGCTTATATTATTCATATGTAAGTTATGTCTAAATTTATTTTGTTCTAATTTCAAATATATTTTGATTTTCAACTTATTTTATACTTTAAATTTAGTTGATTTGGTTATAGTTGATCCTACATGTAATTATTAATAATTTGTAATTGTACTTTAAACACCTTAAAAAAAGTAACCTTAGTTTTTTATTTTAAATTTAGCCTTTTTATTTTTTTTTTAATTAATGTTTCTTAAGGATGCTTTCTCTTCTTTTTCCCCCTACTTTAAATATTCTTTTAGGGGATTGGAAGAGAATGACAAGACCCAAAAACCATGAACCAATCTAAAATCACAAACCATTCAACAATGTTACAGTACAAACCATTGCAGCTACCTTGTACCCTTGGATGATGGCAACTTTGATGCATCCAACCAAAAAGAAGATAAAAATGGAATTTGGCAAAAGGAATGAATTAAATATTTGATTTTGACCTATACCAAATATGAGTAAGCTTATGATGCAAATCATATTAAATCATTATCCAAAGTGACATAAGCTTGCTCACATTATTATCCACACTTTAGTTTTAGGTCCAATATCTTGTTCATCACAAATGAGAAAGGTAAGGCATGTATATATGTGAAAGATAAGGCACGCATATATACATAAGCAGAAACAAAAGCTAAACAACAATGTTGCTAGTGTCAAAACAACAAATATTGGTTTGGTCATGCCACAATTATAAAAATAAAGTATCCTTTCTTTAGTCATATCTTAAAAAATTTCTTGCAGTATTGAATAGCTAGTTCGATATAATGATCAAGATCTTCCATACTGTGTATCCGCCATGGCCAGAGTAATATCCCTGGAGCTGATGTCCATGGGATTGAGAAGTTATAGCAGCAAAAGTTTAAGGAAAGCAAACAGATTTGATGTTACATTTCATGCCAAAAGGAAATATTATGTCATGCTATCATAAAGAAGAGTACAAAGGTTCAAATCTATACATGGATCATCAAACTTAATGTTAGAAAAAATCAAGAATCAACCTCTACTCCACTCTACATCTCTCTTTCTTTCTTTATAATGGTTCTTATGCATGTAACTAGTTTCAATGAGAACCCATATTCAAGCCATCAAGCGAAACTATCTCATCATCACCTTTACTAAAATGAACATAAAGAAGAAAGGGCAGAGGAGATATTGGAATAGCTTCTGTAGCAATACCTGTGTGCACCGGAGATAAATTGTCAATTGGCACAATGTGACAAACTTCTTGTTTGGTTCTCATATCTAAAAACAGAAAGTAGCCATCCATTTCCAATGGCTAATTTTTGTTTCCCTTCTGAACCTCTGGTGCAGGCAGAGAATGGTTGATGGAAATAAATCCATCACTGTCATCATCAGAGTCAGTATCAGAGGAAACAGAACTTTCCTCGGAGAAACAAAGCCCAGCCAAAGGAAAGCCATTGATAAGATCCCCAGACCTATGCTCAGACTCCGTTCGATGTTCAGGCTGTACTGAATCCATAACATCTTCCCTTGGTGTGGCAGAGCCTCTGTTAACCTCATTGATATCAGAAACAATTGTTGTCGTTGAGCAATGATTAACAGGACAACCATTAGGCCTGCAAATAGGCTCTTGACGTTTCCTCATCCTTAACTTCTCAGATAATGCATCGTTATTACCATTTTCACCCTCACCTACATCTGTAGTTGAAGTTTGTTTTCTTTTGAGAGTTGGAGTCACAGTTTCCACACTCGGATTTTCTACTGGTGCACAATCATCATCACTATCGATATCAACAATCTCAACAACGTTTTGAGATGGAGGTCTCCAACTCCCTGGCACGCAAGATTTCAGGAAGAATAAGTTAAACCGGAAGATATTAAAGGGGGAAAACACTTTACAAGTTCCACAACAGGTAAGTATTGCTCATAGATATACATTTAGCATAAGCACTTAGAATATGTATTTCGATTTTTCGACACCCGAATCAAACTCCAGCTAGTTGTATATACATTCTATGATCTATACATGCAGAACTAATTTTCTCATGAAGCATGGTGAATGAAGTACACATTGGTACGAAAAAAAAAAAGGCTAAATGTTTTGAATTTCCTGCAATAGAACATAACCTTTAGAGCAAATTGCTTATCCTGCTATACAAGTATCAGTATTTATTATTTGATACAGAGCATTATTGAGGGTTGGACCCTCAACAAGTCCGGTATTATATTCTTGGAGCGCCTATACTCCATTTTAACCCCAAAATTTTGTCCCAGTGGTACTCATCTTACCCATAAATGCCTATATGCGATAGGGAATGAATTCAAACCACACCATAAAACTCTCAAGTTTCTCCTGGCACTGTTTGCGACTCCTGGCACCAGCATGTGGCGTCTCCATGCCCCGTTCATGGACAGGGCAAAAGCTCGACGCTAAAACGGAGCATAGAACCCCGAGACAGAATACTAGACCTTTTGAGAATCCAACCCTAAAAAAAAAATAAAAAGGCGCTGGGACTTGTTGAGGATCCGACCCTAAAAAATATCACCATCAGTCCTTAACCTGAAATGATACTGAAACCTTCATATGCATAGCAATCTTGAATATCAACTCTAGCATGAATTTAACCAACCAAACAACAATATAAACACGAAAACAAAATAAAAAAAGGTTCAGGAATGTTGAATTTTTACCAGCATTTGGTGAATAAACGTTAGCTTCAATAGGTTTTAGCCTCCCATTTTCGGAAACCCCAATTTCTCCCCCAATCCTATTGTTGTTCTTGGAATCATCTTCATCTTGTAGAGTATTAAAACCAGTCTCTAAACATAAAACCCTCTTATCCAACTCCTCGAATCTCTTCCTCAGTATTTCCAACTCAGATTCAGCTTTGGCTTTCTCATTTTCAAGCTCGCAATTCTTGCTTCTCAAATTTATAATTTCGTGTTGTTTCTCATACATACCCTTCACTTCCTCCGACAATCTATTACACCTTTCCTCAGCAGACTTTCCTCTTTCCCTCAAAACCATATTTTCTTCCCGCAACTTCGAAACCTCACCCCTCATGTCCTCCAATTCTTTCTTGCATTTCCTCAGATCATCCGCAAAACCCATTTTTTCCAACCTCTCTTCTTCGAATTTGTAGGAAAATGAATCCTTTGCATGTTTCAGTGACTCGATTTCCAGCTTTGATTTCTGCTCTCTCGCCAAAAATTCCTTTTCTACCATGGCGAAATCGTTGGAACGAAAAGTGGATTTTACAAGAGAAATCATTTTGGGAATGCTCCAAGTGCTGATATTCCCAATTTCGTTGTCACCCAAATCTGTCGAAGTAATAATTTCATTCTTAATAGCCATTATTTGTGAAATTGAAAACAAAACAAAGAAAAAGGGATATAAAGCGTCGTGAAGAAGAAGCAGAAAAGGAAAAGACTCTCAGGAATTTGTCCTTATTTTGGTGCCCTACTGAGGCTAAATACTTGAGTAGGTTGTACTTAGCCCAAACTCGAAACCAAATATGGCGCACTACAAGTTTTTTGGGTAAAACTTACATAGAAGTCCCTTTATTACGCTAGCTGTTAAATCCTTATTTTGGTATAATACTCTAACTTTAGCCCTCCAATTTTTACACTTTTATTTGATTTGGTCTCTATTCTTTTATTTTAAATAAATTGGTCTTTATCTTTCGCACTATTTTGTTTTATATAATATATTAATAATTAATTAAAATTAAAAATCATAATTTCCAATAATTATTAAAAGAAAAACTCTTTAAATTAAGAAGAAAATGTGAAATAAGAGACGAAAATGATATGCACAAATTGGCTTGACCCATGGATATTGCCATAGTATAAATATTTTCACTACTAGACAAAAAAGAGGTGTTATATCTATTATCTAGTTTTAAATCGGTTACCTGAATATGAAAATGTGATGACGTTATCTACTTTAAAAAATAGGTGAATTAATTTTTATACATTAAATTAAAGAGTAAATTAATCCTTCATGTTAAAAATTTTAAGGTAAACTACACAAATAGTTACTGAACTATGCATATATTTTTGTTTTGATCATCTAACTTTAAAATTTTTCAATTTAAGCATTAACGTTTGAACTCATTATTGTTTTTATCACATGCTGTAAATTGATAATAAAAAAGATTTTTTAATTGGTATAATGATACATTTAGTACTCTATACTTACATATTCTATCAATTTATCCTAATTCTAAATAATTTAATAAATTTAACCCTTCACATTTACAAATTCTATCAATTTGATCCTCAAACTTCCTAACCAAAGTTTTTATATTTTAAAACAAAGTCATTCCACATCTATAAAATCACAAAACCCGAAAAGATTATATATATAATAAATAAATAAATAAATAAACCTTCTCTCCACTAAGTACTAACAAGTCGTTTTCCAAGTCAATTCTTGATACCAATAAGTTTATATTAAATTCTTTTCTTTTCTTTTTTTTTTACATTAGTTTTCTTCTAAAGATAATATTTTATAACCCTTTAACCAATAAAATTTTGGCTAAAGAAAATAGAAAAACCGTTAAAAAAGCCACTTTAGATTTACTATTATTGTTAACAGTATTATATTTCCTTTAAGATATATAGAAATAATCCTCGAAGTTGGTTTTTGAAATTGAAAATTAAATCTAGAGTTAAAAAATATAACTTTGAAAAATCTAATTGCTCAATCAATAATTGCATAAAAAAATTTATGAACATTTAATATTTCATAAGAAAAAAATGTGAAAGAATTAATTAAATTTCTTTTTATTATATTGATAATAATTTTTTTTAATGTTATAAACTGATTATGAGATTATTATGTGTTCTATTTATTTTTAATTTTTAAATCTAAAATAAGCAACATGTATCACTAATAGTAATATGATTTAGTGTCAAATCATATACCAAATTAATTTAAAACTAAAATTATGCTAGTCAAAGTCAAAACTTATTTTTCAAAAGTATTTAACTATTTATATAAATTTATTATATATTATATTTTTAATATTTGTATTTTCTATTATTTTTAATGGTGTTTAGTTAATTTCTAACACCAACTTCTTAAAAATATAAACAAAAAGGGATATGTATCGATTTAGATAATTTCAACCATAGATAAAACAATTAATAGATGTGGAATGCCTCTATTTTAAAAGCTAAAAATTTTAGTTAAGAAGTTTGAGGATCAAATTGATAAAATTTGTAAATATGAAGGGTTAAATTTATTGAAATATTTAGAATTAAGATCAAATTGATAAAAATATATAATATTGATGAGGACTAAATGTGTTATTATACCAGTTAAAAAAACTTTTCGTTATCAATTTAATGGCAAGTAACCAAAATAGGAACAGGTTCAAACATTAGTGCCTAAATTGATTTTTTTTTTAAAGTTGGGTGACCAGAACTGTAATACCCCCTACCCGTATCCATTGCCAAAATAGGGTACGAGGTATTACCGGAGTTTATGATTTTTTTTTTATATTCAATATAGCCCCTTTATAAATATCTAACCTTCTCTGCAATATTAAATCGAGACCAATCCACTTCAACCAAACCAATTCAACATATTTTCAAGATAAATTCATGCATATTTATAAGATAACGTCATCACATACCCAAAACCAGGTTTGTTAACCATACTAATGGCTAACTTTATATTCATTTCACGTTAACATTTACTTTATTAGCTTATACATGCCATTGATTTCCAAAATAAAGTTTCTTTATATACCAAAATCCTAAGGTTGATAGTGTAATGTATCTCCGACCAAATCCGACCTTCGAGCTCTTAACACTACAAAACAGGGGAAAATGAAACAAGGTAAGCACTTTGTGCTTAGTAAGCTCATTAGAGCTGATCATGGGCTGGACAGCCCGGCCCGGCCCGAAGGCCCACCCGAAAAATGGGAGGGTTTGGGTAAAAATATAGGCCCGAAAAATGGGCTTGGGCAAAAAAACGAGGCCCGTTTAGAAAACGGGCTGGGCCTCGGGTAAGAGTTTTTTGGCCCGGGCCCAGCCCGAATTATATATTAATATATATATTTATTTTATTTTTAATTATTTTAAATTTTTAATATAACCATTTTTTATTATATTATTAATTTGTGTATTGTTTTAAGAATTGTTTTAGTATTATTTTTATTTGTTTTAATATTTGTTTTTATGTTTTTAAATATATTTGATTTATTATATTTTTAAATTTTTTTATTTAATGAAATAAAAAAAATTAATATGGGCGACAGGCCTAAAAATTTGTATGGGCCCTGCCCGAACCCGGCCTGGCCCGGTCCATGATCACCTCTAAAGCTCAAGTAACAAGAATTATACTTACCTAATATTTTCAATACAATACAATAAACATTCATATATCCATTCAATGCATTATTACCCTAACATGCACAAACTCAACATTCAAGTTAGTAAAATGATTTCCATGTACCCATAATATATACCATGATTGATGAGCTCATCAATATCATAATTTCCATTTCCTTGTTATTTTTTCCATATTTATCCCTTTGAATTTCTCGGAATTTCGATGGATTTTTCAGAGGTACACTTTTAGTGTACATTTCCGGGTCTGTCAATTCATACACACATTTCCATTTCGGAGAGCACACTCCCGCGAACCTCATCCTTACAACGGGATTACCAGTCCAGGATAAATCCCCTGCAATATAAACTCATAGAGTATTGTCGGGATTACCAGTCCAGGCTAAATCCCCTGCAACGACAATTACTCTAATGAGCTTGGATCTGAATTACAAGTCCAGGCTAAATTCAGACCCTAATTCGGATTACCCGTCCGGTCTAAATCCATTTTACACATATTCTTCGGGAGGGCTATATCAAGATAGGATCACCCGTCCGGGCTAGATCCTTTTTACCGTCAATTCCTTTTCAGAGATCCATCGAATTTTCCTTTCATTCAACCGGGATTTCTTCCCATTTTATCAAATATATCAATGTTTCATTAATTTTCATACAATGAACATTCAAATCATATTCACATCAATAACATACAATCTCAAGCATTTAAGAATATAATTCAAGTTACACGAACTTACCTTGATACTTGTTTGTAAACAAAAAAAATCTACTAATCCTGAACTTTTTCCTTTCCTCGATCTAGCTTCGTATTTGAATCTTCTGGATTTGGTGGCAAATTATGGAATACCAGCTTAGAGAACCCTCCTATGGCATTTTTAGCTGCTGGAATTGAAAAGAAATGAAGAGAAATCTAGATATTTCCTATTTAGTCCTAGTTTTATTTAGTTAATTTTGCAATATTTCAATTTTGCCCTTAATTTATCAATTTTCCTGCTGATTTCATGCCCTTGCCGTCCAGCCCAAATAAATTTTGGGTCTAATTGCCTTTTAAATCCTCTCTCATTAGACACTTAAGCTATTTAATCATCTCATCCACTTTTACACATTTTACAATTTAGTCCTTTTTATTTAATTAACTATCCAAACATTAAAATTTCCAAAAAAAATTTTAATACCACATTACTAACATTTCATAAATATTTATAAAATTATTTTCGACTCGATTTTACGAGATAGAGGTCCCGATACGTTATTTTACCCAATTTCTTTAATAATTTCTTTTTCTAACTAACCACTAAATCGGTAAAATTTTTCTATCAATATTTTCATACGATTTTCCTATCATATCAATTTTCATGCAAAAATATTGAAATAAATTTCTCTTTAAATCGGATTTGTGGTTACGAAACCACTATTCTGATAATCTTGAATTTAGGCCATTACAAGAACAGGAACACGAGCATAGTTGGGTGACCATTTGTATAGTTTACCCAAAATTTTATCTATATATATTGTTAAAAATTGGCGTGGTTTTTTAAATAATAGATAGTGACAAGAGACGTGCCACGTGTACCTCATGTTGATGTACAGGGACAAATTTTTAACAGCAGAAATGGATGAAATTTTTAATAAAAGGACCAAATTGTTCTTTGATCTAACGTACAATAACTAATTTACTCATTTTTTGAGTAGAAGGGATAAAATGCAATCTGACTCATAGTACAAGACCTTCGTAGTACTTTACCTTGGTTTGTCTATTGCATTAGAGATCAAATCCTAGGGAAGTTTTATTTTTTTCAATTTAAAGAAAATTTAAAATTTAGATGATTATCCTATACACTGTCAATGGAGTAAAAAACTCCACAAGCAAGTGTACGTAATATCATTTACTTTTAAGGTATAATAAAATAATAAGTAATTAATTTAAAGAAATATCTACCATCATTTTAGATTCACTTGTCGAGTTTTTTTATAACATTAGTAGTAAATAAAATAATTACCCTCAAAATTTTACCTTTTTTTATGTTATTATTAATTTTTAAACACATTCTAAAGGAATATGTAGTTTTATAAAATCTATAAAAATGTCATTGAGACGCAATGATTAATAAGGTAAAAGAAATTAGTTGGTACATTGTCAGTGCAATTTTTAAACTTTACAAGTAGAATTAGGTATTAACAAGTGTCTTATAGGGTATAAAAAATATTTTTAAAAAATGACAAATTATAGTTTTTTAAAGTTAATGTGGAATAAAAAGTATATATATTACCTATATATTAAATATTAAGCCATAAAGTAATACTTTAAAAAACAGTGTATTAATTTATATTTTTTAAAATAGTTTATTGATTTATTAATATATTCGGTTATAATTTCTATAAATATATTTTTCATTATTATCTTTTTTTCTTGTTTTTATCATGTTTGAAAATGGCACTGTCATTACTGGAGAATGACCCTATAATCTCTCATTTTATGTTACTTTTTTTCATAAATTTTGGAATTCGAATTTTTATTTGTGATTTTTCTTTTAATTTAGATTTTTTTTAAATTTTTAAAAATTTAAATTATCTAATACAGTGACATATAAAATAGTATCATGTAAAATTGTTCCAACTTCCAAATTAGAGAATATGTGTGAAATTGAATAAAAGTGTAAATATTAAATGGGAATAAATTATATTAGAATCATCCTAAAAATTTATAATTTTTAGCCACTAATAAAATAGTGTCACGTTATTAAAATTTAAAGATAACAAATTATTATTATACACTCATCTGTATCTAATATCTTCTCCAACTTAATTTATTTTTAAGTAAATTACTTAAAATAATTCATTTTTTAAATTATAAACAAACATCTTTACTTCTTTAAAAAATTTTAATCATTTTGTTTTTCCCCCATAAATTAATATTTTTTTTCGTGCAACCAGTTTTAAAAAAATAGTATTTTTTGTGCAGTTTTTTTTTCATATTATTGATATATAATTGTGGTAATTATTTTACCATAAACCTCGAACCTAGAATCTTGAATTCAAATCCTGAACCCTAAACTCCTTTGGTTCAGGGTTTGGATTCGAGATTTAAGGTTCAGGGTTAAAGTTCAGATTTTGATTTTGATTTTGGAGTTCAATGTTTAGGTTCAGGGTTCAATGTTCAAGAGTTTGGTGTTATTGATGTGAGCTTGTAATCGATTTAGAATTACAAGTCACTTGAGTGCCCGACCGTTTCCAAATAGATACTTGTTGCTAAGAAAATAAAAATAAGAATCTTGAAAACAAAGGTTTGTACAAGAAAAGAACCAACGCTAAAGAACGCAACCCGTTTTCTATATGGCAAACAATTGAAACAAGAATTAGAATCGAAAAAACCTTGACCCGCTGTTTATGAAAAAAAAATAAGAACTGAAGGTATAAGAAATGAAGAAGAACGCCACAAAGCAAAGAGCCTTGATAAGTTCAGATTGTGTGTTCCAAAGAACTCAAGAGAAAAATTCTCACAATATGTAAATTCATTCGTCATAGTCTAACCGAAACAATGTCCTCTTACAAACTATTTATAAGCACTATTATGACTACTCGAATGCCTATGTGAGACCTTTCATCTTCAGCAATTAACTAAGGTTATTATAAGCTTTAATTTTGTTTGTAACTCATGTAGGAAAGTCAATGGTCATGTCTCTTCATTTGATTCTGGTGTAGATGAAAAGGCATGACTCTATTCTTTAATGAAGACTAAATGTGTTCTTAATGTGTTTAGTTGATATCCCTTCAGCTCCCTTGAAACCGAATCATAAAGCTTGTGTAATATCCTTTTATAATAGCGTCATAGTGAATGATAAAGACTCCAAAAACTGATCAAACTTGAAGAGTCTCCTTTTTATCCATTAACAACCTCCTTAATGTTCTTTTTAAAAGCTTTGAAACTACCCGATTTGAAGAGTCTTTAGTCATTTGAAAAATCACCATTTAAACAACCACCATAATAAACTTTGAATGCTTCATATCCATCAAAAACATTTCCTTTATGCACCAGCAATTAAGTGACCAAAATGCACACTCTTTTATGCCAAAACTGAATAACCATTTGAATGTCACATCATTTGATTTTTCTTGGCAAACGAACAGCCCTATTGTAGCTTTAAAATATGTGACTAGCCTTTTAAACTTTCCTTCAACAAACAATTTGAATACACAATTAATTTATTTAAGAAACATTAAACATTGCAAACTTTTCACGTTCTTATTCGACTTGTCTATTAACTAGAGACACACATATTTATTTATGAAAATAAACACACTATAACTTATGCAGTAAAAGTAACAACCAAATTAAATAACACACTTATATAAACTAACCCAAACAACTAAGATGCTTAAATGCATGATTTAATTAAGATGTAAACTAAATGTTCAAATGAGTTACTAATGCATGACTTCATTGAAAGATGCAAACTTTAACTAACATAGGAGTTACATAATGCATGACATAATTTATTATCCAATCTTAACTAACATGAGGGTTACATAATGCATGCTTAACTAACATGAAAGATACATAATGCACGACTTTATTAAATGCAAAACACACATAATGCAAATCAAATTAAAATATGCAAACTTATTAATTTAAAAAGTCCTTAAAAACATTGGCCCAATAATCAATCAAGCTTGTGAGATGTTTCATTTTGCACTTGGGCCCCTCGTGCTTGGGCCAATCCCGATGTCGTCGAATTACATCATAACATGATGTGGTTGTGCTCACATCAGGTATGGGTTACAAATTTGGGGTTCAGAGTTTGGGTTCATGATTATAGGTTTGGTGTTTGAGATTAAGGTTTGGGGTTTGAGATTTAGGATAAAAAAGTACCAAATTTTTGTGTTAATGACATGTAAAAATTGTTGAAATGTTATTAAATAATTGGAAAGAGATCGTGAATGATGTGGTGGGAAGAGTCTCTAAAATAATTTCTCTATAGATGAGTGTATAATAACAATTTTATATCTATAAAATTCGATGATGTGGTAAAATTTTATTAGTGCCTACATCCTTAGTTTTTAGGATCATCCTAATTTAAGTTATTCCCAATTATATTAAAATTATTGTTTTTAGGCACCAATAAAATAATACCACGTCATTAAACTTTAAAGATAATAAAGTATTATTATACACTCATCTATATCTAATATCTTCTCCAACTTAATTTAACTTTAATTAAATCACTTAAAATAATTAATTTTTAAACAAACATTTTTTTCTTCTTTTACAAATTTTAATCATTTTATTTTTTCCTCATAAGTTAATATCTTTTTTTATTTTTGTGCAACCAATTTTAAAAAAAATAATATTTTTTGTGTAATTTTTCATGACATTGATACATAATTGTGGTAATTATTTTACCATAAACCCCGAACCTAGAACCATGAACTCCAATCTTGAACTCCGAACCTTGTGGTTCAAGGTTTGGGTTCAAAATTTAAGATTTAAGGTTCGAGTTTGGAGTTCAAAGTTCAAGTTTAGGGTTCAACGGTTTAGGATTATGGGTTACGAGTTTGAGGTTCAGAGTTTGGGTTCATGGTTACGAGTTTGGTATTTGATATTTGAGTTTTTGGGTTCATGGTTACGAGTTTGGTATTTGATATTTGAGTTTAGGATTTAGAGTTCAGAGTAAAAAAACCAAAATTATGTGTCAATCACATGGAAAAAAATTGTTGAAATGTTATTAAATAATTGGAAAGAGACTATGAATAATATGATTGGAAGAGTCCATAAAATAATTTATTTATGAATAAATGTATAATAATAATTTTAATGTCTTTAAAATTCAATGATATGATAAAAATCTTTTAGTGCTTAAAAACTTTAATTTTTATAATGTAATTTATTCCCTTAAAAAAGATACTAATTCTATTGTATTTAATATTCCCATCGCACCATTTAATTCCCATTACTCTTTCCACTAATAAATACAAATCATTTACCCCAACAGTTAAAAGAAAAATCCCAAAGCATTGTGTTGGGTCACAACCAGTAGCCTTAACCTTGTCTGTTGTATTTAACTTTCCCCCGCTGATTCAGTACATAAACCTTTTCTCAAAGAAAAAAAAAACTCGATTCCATGGCTAAAAAAACTGTAAAAAAAACTCCATTTAGAAGAAATTCCAAGTCAAACTCAAAAAAAAATTCCTATTTTTAATATCAAGCCTATTGCTACAAAACCCATGGAAGAAGGTTAAAAAACCTAACCCATTACATAAAGCCCCAACAAAACCTAAAATACAAAATAAAATAAAACCTAACCAAAAGTTAAACCAACGTTCTTCATTTATTGAGTTCAAAGTGGTTCATTCACACTCAACCCATTTCATTTCTTCAACGTCGTCCCTAGAACCATTCATCACCATTTTTGTCATTTCTTCCTCCTTATTCCAATCCAAGGCTTTTCTATGGTTAGATGTTTAGATATTAAGGGGGTTTGCATCCCACCTATAAAAAAAGAATATTTCACAAAAAAAAAAAGCTAAATATTTGCTAGCGCTGAGTCAAGCCCATATACATATAAAATTTATCAGCCGGGCTTAAGTAGAAAATTAAACATAGATCGCACTTTAGCAAAGAAAATGAATACATAAATACTTTATATAACCTAGATTAGAGTTATCCTACATTAGAGTCAAGTTCAGGTTAGACCCTAATAAAAATTTACTCCTAATTAATGGGTTTGGGTCTATGGCTTAATTTTTAACTCAAGTCCATCCCGGATAAAAATGTTAAAATTTGAGTTCGATCCGGCTCACTAATATTAAATTTTTTTATATAGATCAAAAACACTAGAAACATTAAATTAAATGTTTCTCAATAAATTGAAAATAAATTAAAAAAATTCTTTATACTTATATAACACTAATATAGGTGAAATTTAGTAAGTAAATGTGTCAAAAAATGTAACAAAATTAACAATAAAATAAAAGTTATACAATTTTCAAACAATAACAATATAATAGTGAAATGACAACAAAACAATCGAAAAACAGTGAAAAACAATATTTTTTTTTTGCAAATTTGAGTCAGGCATTGGCCAAAAAAATTACTCGACACTTGACCTATTTTCTAAACATGCCTTTTTTTTTACTTAAATTCATTTTTTCAAATTTATAATTTTACCTAAACTCTTTCACTTTTGGAATGAACTTTTAGACTAAATCACAATCTACAAGACTAATGCTTACCCACAAATAAATCTAATTATTTATGGTGTGATGTGATTATTTTCGAGACTAGAAGAGCAACACGATTTTAAATTTCAGCATTATCAAATGCAAAAGTGGAAGACGGATAGTTGGATAGGAGTAGCTCTATTTGTAAATTTTTTTTTCTAAAGAAATTGCGTTATAAAATAAATATCCATAAAACATCTTTTATAAAAAATATAATGCTAATTTTTAGTTAGAGAATAAAATTTAGGCCGTTAATTGAGTTTTAAAACTCCACTAAATATAATTTTAAAAAATGATATATATTTGGTTTAGGATGTAGTAATTTATAATTACATATAAAAGCAGAATTTATAAATTTACTCTAGATATAATGCCTTGAGCTTTTGACACTTGTCCTTTTTTTTTATGGCCTGTGGACGATGAGAAAGGAGGAAAAAGAAATTATGTGTCATTTTTAAGATTAAAATACATTATACGTCTTTGTATTTTTTATAATTTAAAATTTATTTTTGTACTTCTATTTGTATTGTATTTGTTTTATTTTATCTTATGTTGTTTTTAAATCATGCATTAATTATTTAATTATGTGCTTAATTTATTATCACGATTCAATTTAAAGAAAAAAAAGTATGTGTTTGTGTTCTTAATCTATAATGATTTATTTTTAATTAGTTAAATAATTTATTTTAGTAATTGAAATTTAGAAAAAAAATATTTTATCACTTAATTATTTTAATTTAATGTTAAAATTTTTATTTAAATAGATTGCCCCACTCATTTAACATTAGAACATGTACTAAAATCAATATTTTGTAAGTATAAGTACCAAACTGAAATTTTTATTAAAGTTTAAAGCTATTCATTCCATTATCCCTAACAAATAACACAAAGATATATTACTCGTTTTCTTTGTAGGTATGGTACTTAGGGCTTATTTAGTATTGCTATGGAGAAGCACTTTTGAGAGAAAAGTTATGCTAAACAAATAATTTTTTTTGTGAGATTTTTGGCTCTTCAAAAATATTTTTGACCTTTTAAAAACATTTTTGGCCAAAGAAAGAAGTAAAAATTTTTAGCTTTTCAATTTTGAGTGCTTAAATTATTTTTCCATCCCTCGTTCAATAGTACTTGCCATTCTTTTTTTTTCCTCTGGTTCTCCATTCTTTCGTTTTCTTTGTTTCTTTCATTTTCTAAAAATTATCTGTGAGGACTTGCCCTTCTTCTTCAAGATATACTTTCTTTTTCCTTTTCTATGATCTTCTTAAGATCTACTTTTTTTTTAGAAATTTCGATGCTGAAGAGGGTTTTTGCTGCTCTCTCTCTCTCTTTACTCCCCTAATCCCATATTATCATTTCAACTCTCATTTTTTTCTCATTTTAGGTTAAGCTCTTTTTTCCTGCCTTCTTTTTCTTTTTTGATTTTCTTGGGTTTTCTATCTGGTTGTTGAGAAATATCTCAATGGCATTGATTCTGTTGCTAGATTGTATCTATATAAAATAGAAAAAGAATACCAAAAGCTCCATTGCACGTGCATCTCATTCGAGGAATTCTGATTTTCCTTCTGTTTTCTTACTGTTTCTCTGGAACCAAACAGTTCAAAAGGTTTGTTATTCTTTTCAATTGACTGAAAAGTAGATCATTTTAAAGGTAAGTGTCGGTTATTTTGGTATAATAATTTATGGGTTTGTTATTTTAAGATTACATGCACATCTGATTTTTTTTTATAACAGATTTGCTTGTCTATAACACATCTGATAATTATTTTCTTGATTTTGTTTCATTATTAAGCTGGCCGAATGTGTGATTAAGGCTACTTAAAAGTTAGTTAAAATGATGTCTGGAAATAAATTAATTTGGTTTCCTTAGATGGTATTTATGATGCCTGTATGCTGCTGTTAATAGAGGATTAATGGCAGTAGTAGAATGTTTGTTTAAGGCTACTTAAAAGTTAATTAAAATGATGTCTGAAAAGTATTAATTTGGTTGTTTTAAATGTTGTAAATTTATGGTGTTGGAAGCTTTCTTAAGACTGGAAGTAATGGTGTCCGAATGGTTTTTTTTTTTAAAATATCATTTGGATCTTTTATTCATAAAAGCAAAACCCAAAATCAAACCCAAATCAAGCAAAAACACAAGAGCAAACATTAACAGTCGGTCAACCTAGAAACAAGTCCAAAAACCAAATAGAAAGAAAACAAAAACAAAATTAAAACAACCCAAGCACAAAGATCCAGCTCGCAGAAGGGGACACTCTAGAGACATCGTCAACCAGTGGACCAGTGGTTATCCATTAAAAATCCCTCTCCTCAAAAGCAACAAAGCACCTAGGAAGCCACATAGACTTCATCATTACTCTTCATTAATTTTCAACAGCAACTATCACTTCCCATAGAAAATATCTTTGAAAAACAAAACACCACCTAACTCTTCAAACCCTTTTCCAAAACTTTCCTTCAGCAATCCAGATGGTTCATTTCCTCATGGAAACCATCCAACTTCAATCGGCGACCACCGCTTCCTCCGCACCAGAAGTAACCATATTCAACTTATAACTTGTCTCCCTCTTTTGGAGTCCCTCTTTAGCTATGAGATGAGCAACCTTGTTAGATTCTCTATGAATAAACCAAAAAACGCGGAACTCAAAACTTAAACTCAGTTCCTTTGAATCTTTTATAAAAACTTCAATTTCTGATTTATCTTCTTTCTACTCTTGTAGTTTCCGGATCACCGAACAGGAGTCACCTTCAATCTCAACCTCCCTCAACCCGAGATATAACCCAAGATTAAGCGCCTAAAAACACGCCATCGCTTCTGCTGCAAAAATAGATGGTATATTCACATGCATAACTGTTTTTGAACAAATCACCTCTGCTTTTTCGTTTCGTATTACTAACTCAGAGCATGACTCATTTCTTTTCTTGTTGAACGTCGCATCAAAATTGATTTTTAACCTCAGACCATTCAGAGCTACCCATCTACCTATATGAAACTGTCTCACTGGTAAGTTCGTATTCAACCCATCTTGTTCTTTTAGGTAGTTACTCATAAAATCTGCAATTTGAGAACCCAATTTTATTTCTGCTTCATGAATAAATCTGTTTCTTGATGTCCAAATTGTCCACAAAGCACATGCTATCATCCTGCACTTGGCCAGAGAGTTTGACTCAAAAATGTTTTTAAACCATTCTTTGAAATTTGTATTTTCCTCTGTAATAGGCCAGGTAACCTAACTTCTCCCATGTCACTTTTGCTATAAGACACTTCTTGAACAAATGCTCTCTCATTTCCACTCCATTCTGACACCTTCGACAAGTTGCGGATCCCAGCAGTCTTCTAAAATGTAGATTACAGAAAGTAGGCAAATAGTTACAAGATAACCTCTAGTTTGTAATTTTTATTTTTGAGGGTAGATCTAAGATCCACAATCTTTTGTAAAATTGTTTGTAGTTAGATTGTATTTGATTCTGTCCATCATGTAAAAGAAATTTGTGCCCGTTACGAACCGTATACTCCCTCGTCGGCTCACCGCACTAGGTCCTCATGCGAATTCATAGACAAATGAATACATAAGATCCTCTCTGCAATCTTCTCCAAAAAGGTATTGTAAATCAATTTGGTTTTCCATTTTCTTTTATTGGCATACAATTAAATCTGCAACTGTTGATATACTCGAATTAGCATTCAAGTTCTGAACTCTGAAATCATCTCTTCTAGGCCATACATCCCCCCATATAGAGATATTCTTCGCATCACCAATTCTCCAGCCCAAACATTTCAGAAGGAGCCATTTTGCAGTCCATAAACTCTACCAGGTAAGAGAAGGTAAATTTCCTAACCTGGAGTTTAGAAAATCTGAATCCTTAAAATATTTAGCCCTCAAAGTATGCACTAGTAATGAATTAGGATTACGTAACAAACGCCAACCCTGTTTGGCCAGTAATGCAATATTAAAAAAATTCAAATTACGAAACCCCATGCCACCCTCTTCCTTAAGCACACATAATGACTCCCAGTCACACTAGTGCATTCCTCTCTTCCCTTGATTTTTTTCACCAAAAGGCCCCTATTATATTTTCCATCTCCACACAAAAAGTTTTTGGCAAAAGAAAGCAAGACATCGCGTATGTAGGAATTGCTTGTAAAATGGCTTTGATAAATACCTCTTTGCCACCTTGTGAGATATGCCTTATACTCCAGCTATTAATCTTCTGCTTCAATCTGTCCTTCAAGGTTTGGAAAGCTATTTTCCTTCTTTGACCTGCCATATTCGATAACTCCAAATATTTATCTGGATCAGTCGAACAGCGAACATTAAGTACCTGGAAAGCCAAGTTCTAATCCTGATTATTCACATTCAAACTGAAAAAAATTGTGGGTTTTTTGAAGTTTACACATTGGCCGTAGTAAGATTCATATTCTCTTAGAGTATCTCTAATCACGTTATTCCCCCTATTCGAAACCTCTCCAAACATTATACAATCATCTGCAAACATGATTTGGGTTATTGATGGGGAAGATCTACATACCTTTGCTCCTAAGATTTTCCTTTCTTGGCTTATAAGTCTCATAAGTGTAGATAAACCCTCTCCACAAAACATAAATAAGTAAGGGCTTAAAGGATCCCCTTGACGCAGCCCTCTTGATGTTTTGAAATTAAGACCTTTTTCAACATTAAGTAAAATTGAATAATGGACCGAACTAATACAGTGAAGCATAAAATCAATAAATGGATTGACAAAGCCCAATTTTGACATCAAACCTTTAAGAAAAAGCCATTCCACTCGATCATAGGCCTTGCTCATATCTAGCTTTAGAGCCATAAATCCTTTTCGCCCTGATCTTTTGTTCTTGAAAGAGTGAAGTACCTCATACGCCAACAACACATTGTTAGTTATAAGCCTACCCGGCACAAAAGTACTTTGAGAGTCATCAATACAAACATCTAGTACCTTTTGTAAATGGTTAGCAACTGACTTGGCAATAATCTTATAGATAACCGTACAGAGGCTAATAGGACAGAATTTTCAAATTGAGGGGATTTGCAATTTTTGGAATTAAAACCGAGTTCTGTTGATTTCTTCCAAAGATTTGCCATTATTCAAAATATCCAAACAGAAATCACTAGTATCTTTACCAATAATATGTCAATACTTTTGGTAAAATACTATCGAAAAACCATATGGACCTGAAGCTTTTGTAGGTCCTATTCCTTTCAGCGCTTCAACAATTTCCTTCTCTGTGTAAGTAGCCATCAAACTTTGATTCACGCTGTTAGAAATGCAACACGGTACCCCCGATAAAATGTGATCCAAATTGCCAATTCCTCTAGAAGCGAAAAGGTCCAAGAAATATTCACGAGCAATATTCCCAGTTTTGATACAATCAGTAGCTAAAGAACCATCATTCCTTTGTAATCCTCGAATGCGATTAGTATGCCGTTTTTAAGAAGCAAACTTGTAAAAAAACGAAGTGTTTTTATCACCCATTTTCAACCAATTCACTCTGGCTCATTGCTCCCAATATCTTACTTCCTTATCCATCTTCATATTCAGGTGTAATTTGACATCAACAAGTTCAGCCAAAATTTCTTTCGATTGCTAAGAATAATTTAATTCCTCCAATATCCTTGTTAATATTTTAACATCTTGACCTCGTTTGTATTTAATCTTGCCTGCCCAACATTTTAAGCCATTAGCAAGAGTTAAAATACTTTTGAAAAAAACCCAAATTGCCCTCCTATAGCTTTCTTATCTCTTCCTCACAAGACTCATCCAAAACTCACCACACTTTAAAATGAAACCTTCTAGATTTTTTACCCCTTCCTCCAACCTTCGTCTCAATAAGTAATGGACAGTGATCCGAGAAAGAATGAGGAAGATGCCTCAATGAATAAGTTGGAAAGAGTTGAATCCATGCGTCAGTAGCAACACCTCTGTTAATTCTTTCTCTTATATTATTTTTCCAATATTTGGCCCCTCTCCCAAGTAAACAATGTCCTAGAATACCCAATGTCCTTCAAATGACAATCCTCCAAAGTTCTATGAAAAGCATACATTCTAGCCTCATCCTTTAAAATCCCTCACTGTTTCTTATTCGCAAAGAGAATATCATTAAAGTCCCCACCAACCAACCATGGTAGCGAATTATTTCTCCTTAATCGTCGAAGCAAATCCCACGTCATGGCTTTATCCCTTACATCCAGGGCCCTATAGAAACCCATAAATCTCCAGCGTGGATTACCTTTCTTTTCTTGAATTTCAACATCAATGTGATTTTTAGAGAAACTCTTCAAAGTAACTAAATGACCTCTATTCCACCCAATACTTAAACCTCTCATGTCCCATCCGCAGGGACATCAACACCATTAAAAAAACACACCGTCTCCTAACATTCTCCATTCAATTAACATTCAATTTTTTCTCCATAAAGAAGATAATTTGGGGATGATAAATTTTCAGCACATGCTGAAAATCTTTGTACTGCTCGCAGACTCCCCAATCCAGGAACATTCTAGCAAAAAGTTTTCATTTCTTCCGGAAGGCATACCCACTAGTAGTAGTCGATAATTGCTTAAGATTAACTGAATGCCCACCATTGATCTCCAATGAATCTCGAATAGTGGAAACATTAGAAATTAAAGAATCAAACCTGCTTTTTTTTACAGTCCTCATTAGCGATTAGATCCTCTTCTAACTTACAATCCTTTCTCGTCAAATCCAGCCCATTAGCAGGGCCCACATCAATCGAAACCTTTCTTATTTCCACCTATTCAAACTAGTCTCCATCTGTTGACTTTTACAAGGCTTCAAATCTTTCCCAAAAATGTGAAGTGATTCCTGCCTCTATACTAGAACATTTGTAAATTTGAAACCTTCCAAATTAATTCCAAGAATAGGGAGTTTAGAGATGTTTGAAAGAGTAAATTGGTTGTGTTAAATGTTGCAAAAATTATGGTGCCTGGAAGTTTTAATTTGGACGATCAATGCCATGTTTGCTGTTGAATATTTCTGTTACGTAGGACAAATTAAATAAGTTAATATTGATTAAAAATACTGATTTAAACGAGTGTAATGTTGTCCAAAGTAAAGACAAATTATATGTATTTTGCAAGTGAAATTTTGTAAAATAGTTGTTGCATGTTTGCTGTCCGAGGCAACCATTACATATATGTGAGTGTGAAATACAGTACAAAACTTGGATTCAATTTTTGTGATGTAGATTTATATATAAATTGCCAGCATTTTCAGGGCCATTTTGAATGTACTTTTGTGGAGTCATATTTGTATAATGATAGCCTTATTTAGATTTGATTTTATGGTAGATTGAAATACAACAAAAGTACTAGCATTTTTTTTAATAGAATCTTATTTGTGAAGTAGCAGTGGAAGAGGACTTGCCTTTCTTCTTCAAAGATACACCTTTTGATCTTTGTTCCTTCAAGGTATGTTTTTCTTTTCTTTTCTTTTCCTTTTCTACTTTCTCTTTGAGAGTTAAACGACTTTGGTCTCTATCTATGATTTGATTGTTAGCTTTACTAGCTGAAACAAATATGTTCTTATGCATAATAAATGACTACTTCGGTGGTTGAAGTTAATGGTTAAAAGGTCAAAGCAATGTGGGATAAGAGATTGACAAAAATATTCTGTGGTATTTGCATTAAAGAGATATTGAAAGGCAATAGACCTGATACTCATTTTACAAAAGATGGATGGCTAAAAATAATGACAAACTTTGAGAAAGAAACAACTAAGGCTTATTCACAAAGATAACTTAAAAATAGGCAACTTAAAAATAGGTGGGATGCCTTGGAAAAGAATGAAAGGCTTGGAAGAAACTTAAAGGTAAAGATACTAGTCTAGGGTGAAATTCTATAAAAAGAATCATTGATGCATCGAATGATTGGTTGGAAAGTAGGCTAAAGGTACATTAATAATTCTTAACATTTTTATTTTTTTTCTTCTTATTTATGAGGTTATTGATAATTTCTTATTAAGCTACCAATTTATATATAGGTTGTGCCTGAAGCTAAAAAATTTAGAACATCGAACATTGATCCTGAATATGAAGGGAAGTTGGACTAGATGTAATTGCAGCCGGTGATAAATCATGGTCACCTTCTGGTACATTTCGTAATGAATTTTTTGAGGATGTTGACAATGACATACCTGAATAGAATGAGGAAGAAAATGCAAGAAATGATGTTCACATTTTTAATGATGTTCTGATTGATGGAAACAGTCAGAAAAGAAAAACGTCTTAAATATCCACTTCACATTTTAAAACTGGAAGGAAGAAATCCTTAAAGCAAACTGGAAGGGTTGCATGGTTGTCTAGTCAAATTAAAAAATTATACAATGTAGTTGACAATATGAGTCAAACCACATGTAGTTTGACTCCTGCTATGAATCCATATGGTATTCCACAAGTAGTTAAAGTGCTTGATAACATGTTGGAGGGAGTTCTAGAAGCTAGTCCGCTATACTTTTTCTCACCAAAATTATTACCCAATAAGGACAAGCGAACTATGTTTTTATCAATTAATTCCAAGATTAGAGCTTTGTGGCTTAAGACAAAAATGGAGGAGAGTTGAAAATTTTCTAGTCTTGTAGGGTCTTGAGATAATCTACTATGGGGCTAAACAACAATGCTAAACTAGTTTTATCAATAGTTGTTTATGTTTGGTTTTTGGATATTGAATTTATGTTCTATTTATTTATATGTAATATAGTTTTATCAATAGTTCTTTATGTTTGATTTTGGATATAAAATTTGTTCACAGGTGATGAGTATGGTTGACAATTCTAACGGTGATAAAAGTGATGATGAAAGGGAAAAGAAAGAAATATTACAATGCATGGAATGTTTTAACCGATTATTTGTTGTTGCATATTATTCTGTACAATTATATTATGAGAAGTATATATTGAAGCAATCACGAATGAATTCAAAACAGTCAAGTGAGGCATGGATTCGAGAGATCCTTGACTGTAACACTTCTAACCCGTATCTATTGTCGGAACAGGGGTACAGAGCATTACTAGAGTTTACAAAACAATTAAACAGATATTTCATATAATATAACATTCATGTCAGAAACCAATCAAAATCAAACATATTATCCCTTATACGAGCCCTCGGGGCCCAAAATACGTATTAGAAACAAGTCAGCACTAAATCGGGTCTCATAGAATTTTTCAAGAAATATTAGAATTTTTCAAAGCTGCAGGGGTCACAAGGCCATATGGCCAGGCCGTGTGACTCACACAGTTAGGAGACACACCAGTGCCTCAGGCCGTGTGGGCATTCGAAATAGGGACACAAGGCCGTGTCTAGCCCATGTCTATACCCGTATAACTCTCTGACTTGGGTCACATAGCCAAGTCACATGCCCGTGTGCTAAGCCGTGTGAGCATACTGACTTGCATTCTTAAAAAGATACAGATGACATACGACTGTGTCACTTGGCCGTGTGTCACACAGGACTAAGACACATGCCCATGTCTCTACTCGTGTGGACAAAAATAGGCCATTTTCTAAGCCACATTTCTCACCCAAATTGATACCAACCTAACCTCAACAGTTTGCACATCAATAAGCCATAACAAGACATTCAAAACAAGCTAAAAATCAAGTCCCAAACATGTATTATCACCACACACAACTATTAAACATTTAGGCATTTCAAATATCAACTTAAAGAATGTCAACTAAGTATCCAACCTTACCTAATTAATTTATCTAACCAAGTTACCAAACTTTGCTATGACTCAATTACATACATACATATATCACTTATACTAATATCACAATCATACCTTAATTTCATAAAAATATGAAAGTTGGTTATATAAAAAAAATATTATTCGTAATATTTGCATAAGCTAGACTTTAACCAAGTCCGTATAAAAGCCTATACATGTTATATAAACTGTATTAAACGTTTCAAAAACTACCGAGATAAGCTGGATAGTGTGACTTGAGTGCTGATCTGATCGTACAACCTTCCGAAAATCTACAATGACATTAAACAATACAAATAAGCTTAATGAAGCTTAGTAAGTTCAACGGTTTAAACAAAAATCTTACAGAACTAACTATAACAAGTTAAATAAATAAAATCATTCATGTCATTTCCTTGTCATTCACAACTTCAATTGATAAATACATCCGTATTTAAATCAATACAAAAATAAATAACTTATCTTTCCAATTCATTTAATAAATCACTTTACTGAAAATTTTCTATTCGAAGAACGACTTACGGATAAGAGTACATCGTCAATAGAAGCTCATAAGAGTTGGTCCTACCAAATACACCAACAGAAGCTCGAAAGCTAAACAGAAGCTCGTAAGAGCTGATCCACCCAATTATGGCAAACAACAAGTAAAAAGCAAGAGTTCACAACAAATGATGGACCTCGATTTACTTGGGTAAAATGTTGATATCTCCCTCCAATACCATCATACACCAAATTACAAATGTACTCAAATCCTGCGTTCAATTCAAACCGAATATCCAATTCAATATTATAATTTAAACAATAATTCATTTCCAACAATAAATAAATGCATAATACCATTCATCAAGTTAATACAATTATTAAATTTTAACCATACGAACTTACCTGGACTGAATTATAGTAATTGCAGAAGTTTAGGGACTATTCCACTATTTTTTCTTTTTCATGAGTATCTACGGGATCTTGATCTAAAATATAAAATTATTAATTTATTAGGATATATTCCATTTCCAATTCATTTCACAATTAATCCCCTTTTATTTTTTGAATTTACACAATTAGCCCAAACTTTTACAATTTTTGCAATTTAATCCCTTAATTAGTTAATCTATCAAATTAACTAATTTTCTCAATCAATAATATATCCAAATAATCTAGGTCTTCATACAGCCCCTAATAAACCAAAAATTCACTATCAAACCCTAATAATTTAACCTTTTCACAATTTAATCTTAAAATCAATATTTAACAAAATCACTTTATAAAATCATCATACAACATAATCAAAGCTCTAAATCCATGTTATTTATAAAAAACATCTAATATTTATCAATGGAAACTTCCCAAAATTTTTAAGAAAATAAAAAAGGTATGGTTTAGTTGGACCTAATTGTAACAATATAAAAATACAAAAATTACAAGAAACGAGTAAAAATTGAACTCACATGAAGCAAAAATATGAAAAACCAGCTTATGCTCTTTCTCCTATGGCTGTTTAGGCCGAATTTGAAGAAGAAAGGTCTAGAAAACCTTTAAATTCAATTTGTTTGTCAAATAAATTACAATCTTGCCATTGAATCATTTTATTTTATTATTTTTCCTTAATATGCTGCCTCATCATTTTAATTTTGGTATAATTATTTCTTAAGTCCCCCTCATTTATTAGTCAAGTCATTTAATCACTTAAATATTATATTATAATTAACAAGTTTTGCATATTTTTCAATTTAGTCCTTTTTAATTAATTAACTATCGAAACATTAAAATTTTTCAACGAAACTTTAGTACCACCTTAATGACACTCCTTAAATATTTATAAAAATATTTACA
The DNA here is from genome assembly GCF_007990345.1 of Gossypium hirsutum. Lineage (NCBI taxonomy): Eukaryota > Viridiplantae > Streptophyta > Magnoliopsida > Malvales > Malvaceae > Gossypium > Gossypium hirsutum. The sequence continues at coordinate 47,258,433 of NC_053425.1, read as the reverse complement.
GCTCAGTTTATAGAAACGATGTCCCGATACCTCACTTTCTAAAACCACTTAACCTAATAAATCATTATAAAACTCAAATTACCAATTCATAAACCTTTTTAAAACCATATTTGACTCGTAAATATTAAATAATAATATTTACGAACTTACTCGCCGAATTTGATAGCCTTGAAACTACAGTTTCTGACACCGCTGAAAAATCGGGCTGTTACATTGACGATCATGAATCATATTGTATGATTAATTTTAGGATGTCAAAAATTATATTCATAAGTTCATTCATGCAAACTTTAAAGCTATAAACATATCTGTTGTCAAAAATTAATTTATGTGACTACAAACTTAACCTATTTCTCTAATTCCTAACATTTGACTTCGCATTTCATTTATCCTTTTTCGTGGACATATTTGTCTAATATGCAAATATAAACATAGAGATCGATGTACCATGCTCACAAACCTTAAAGCTTAGATTCCACAACTTCATTAACCCGCTTTTATGACTACTTAGTGATATTTTATGGTCTGCATATCTACGTGCACAAGCCAAAAGTTATAAATCTACATGACCAAGCCACTAGGTATAATTTTTTGCCAAAAATGAAAACTTTGTAAAAGTGCTATTGTATTGGAAGTAACCTACCAAAAGTTTCTCCCTCCACAAAAAGTCTTAACCCATTTCTCTAAACTATAAATTAAAAAATTCAGTGGCATCAAGTGGTAGTACATGCATTGAATAAGAAAACTAGACACCTTACTTTTTTTTTATATTGAATCTTAAACTAAAACACCAGGAAAATGCATGTAAAATATTTTTCTTCTACCATATTCTAGCTTCAATCCCTTGTTAAGCACTGAACTAATTTCAACAAAAAAAGAACCTACCTTTTTTTTTTTCAAATCTTCATATGAAAACAAACTTTTTGGAAGCGTTGAAGCATCAATTGAGTACAAAGACATCCTCTAGCCTGGCCTAAATTCTAAGTTTTGAAAAAGGAACTTCTTTATGGTCAAATTAGAAAGTAAATATCACCCAACTCTACATACCTTGCATAACTAGAGGGAAACTAAGAGGTCCGTAAGGTATGGTGCAATCTATGATGTCAATATCTCCCCCACAATTATAAAATCACAAGGCAACTATTTACTTCATCATCCCGCACTTTATATGCCTTGCATAGTGTCTTGTATAGGCATGCCACAACGCCAAACACTCAACTATATAATCTCGTTATTTAGAAATTTGACTAGATTGCTAAAATTTTCTGGTATTTGCACACCTTCTATCAATAAAAGAATGTGCACTCTAGAATGACAAACAATATCACCAGGTTTTGGATTTTCTAAGAGATGCTTAAAATGAGCCTTTAACCGTGTCATCTTAATCCAATGCCCTTGAAAATCGAATTTAAGGTTGATGTAGGTTTTGAAGGCTCGATAAAAGACCTCCCATAGATTGTGCTCAAAATTTCTCATTACAGGACACTAGTCCATTAAAAGCTTCATCAACAATGCTACATCTTTCAGTGTTATTGTCACTTCGCAATTGAGAAGATAAAACGTATGGGTCTTTTTATCGTTCAATCACATTAGATAGGAGTGATGGCATGAAAGTAACTTCTTAATTCAACTAACGTGATAGAAACCAACTTATATTATAAATTAATGATTCTGTTGTTAGAAAAATCTAAACCCATGTTACTACATGTTGGAGCCACAAGAGAATACTTCAAAGTTGTATTTTTGGCAACATGTCCTTGTTCGGATCTCAATAAGTGGACAATCATTATTGTATACTTGGAAATTAGAATTTTGAGATACTTAGTTATATAGTTTACAGTAGAATGTAGAAGAAGGTTTTTTGTTGTGTGAAAAACTAAAAAGTCTATTGCTTATTTATAGATTTTAAAATTAGGATTCTACTAACATTTTTAAATGGAACTTGACACCCATGGGTAGGGATGATAAAAGAGTGAGGTGAGGGTGAATATTGCTAAATCCACCACCACTCCATAGTTGTCACACTCTGTTCTATCACCTTTGTCACACTCTGCTCTATCACCTGCCTTACTCCACTATAGATGCATATTCTTGAAAATCACTACCACCTTCATTGGTATCAGATACATCCATCTCGTCTCGCATTACCTCACCCCACCCTGCTCTGCTTCAATTTAATTTTTACTACTCTTATTTAATATTTTCAATCTTTTTAAATTCAAGTAAATATTTAAACACAATTCTTCAAAAAATTATCAAAAAATATTTAAACATAAAATATATGAATTTTTCTATATTATGTTATTACATTTTTACCAATTTAATAGTTTATATATACAAGAAAATAATAGTAATTTCATACAGTGGAGTGGGTCGGGGTAGGGCAAACAATTACCGTAACCTCCATACCCACAATCCAAAAGAAAAAAAATACACCTCACTCTGCCTTGCATCTACCTTTCAAAAGAAAATTATTGTTCCATTTTGAGCGGATCGATTCAGAATCCATCGAACGGTTCGGTTTTTGCCATTCCTACCCACGAGTGTTGAGGTCCATTTAAATTTTTGTTAAAATATTTTCATATTATATTTTTCATTTTTAAAAAATTATTTTTTAGAATTTAGTATCAATGAATGTCAAGTTTAGGATTAAATGTTATCTTTAATAGTAAGAAAAAATTATATTTTCATCATTTAAATTTTAAATATTTTATAAGAAACTCGATGCTAGACTTGATAATAGGCCGAGCCACCCGTCCAGGCCCGTCCGAAAAGCGAGAGGATTTGGGCAAAATATAGGTCTGAAAAATGGGCTTGGATAAAAATTAAGGTCTATTTTCTAAATAGGCCGGGCCTGGGGCAAATTTTTTTTGGCCCCGCCTTACTCGAATTTGACTGTTTTTGCTATTGTTTACTATTATTATGTTGTTGTTTTGCTGTTGTATATTGTTGTTTTGCTACCATTTCACTACTATATTGCTACTATTTTGTTGTTATTATTTGGATATTGTATACCTCTTGTTTTATTGTTAATTTTGCTACTATTTTGGAGGTATTTGCTTGCTAAGTTGCAACTGTGTTAGCTTTATTTAAGAATAAATATTTTTTAATGTATTTTCAATTTTTTGGGAAACATTTATTTTAATATTTTTAGTGTATTTGATGTATTATATTTTTTAACTTCATTTTCATATAAAAAATAATCTTAAAAAAATATGGTCTGGTCGGGCTTGGGCTTAACATTTTTTATTTAGATCGGGCTTGGGAAAAATTTTAGATCCATTTTTCGAGCTTGACCCGAGCTTAAAAATAGCTTAAAATTTTACATTGACTTGACTCGAACCCAACCCTTGATCAGGTCTACACGACGCTAAAAATTGTCAAGATGTTAGTAATCATTAATATAATTACTCCTATTGTAACGCAATATTAAAAACTTAGTTGTCAATGAAATCTTCATAAAAAAAATTAAAAATATGTTTTGGAAAAAATAACTTTTTACTTATATTAATAAATAGGGAAAATTGCACCAACAGTCACTCAACTTTGAGGTAGATAATAAAACAGTCACTCAAGTTTCAATTCAATCACTCAACTTTCAAAAAATAACAAAACAATCACTAACATTATCAAAAAGTGACAAATCAGTCACTTATTAACATTTTTTGTTACTGTCTTAATGGGACCGCTAATGTGGCAAGTTAACTAGCTAATGTGGCCGGTTAACTTGCCATGTTGGTGAAGTAGTCGAAGGGTTAAACTTTACACAGGTTTAGGGAAAAAAATCTGAATAAGTGGATTGGTTTATGGTAAAAAACACAAATTGATTATGATTAAAGGGAGGAAAAGAAATTCAGAAACAGGGTGTTGGTTAGAAATTGATTTGAAAATCGATTAACAAGGTTGGTTTAGGGTTAGAAAATTGATTCAGAAATTGATTAACAAGGTTAAGGGTTATAAATCGATTGGTATTTTTTGTTTGAGGAGAAAAGAAGACAAAAGGGAAACCTATCAGTATTTTTGGTTTTCAGCCACAATGGTTAATAGAAGAGAAGCAGCCAATGTTGTTACATCCATTATAAAGGGTAAGTTTCTATATTTGTTTTTTGATTTTTTGGATTTAGGGGGATTTGGGTTTAGAGTTTTCTGGATTTAAAATTTGAAAAATGTTGCATTCACATGGGGTTTATGCTAGATTTTGATTTCATTTGTTATTAGCGTGCATGACAAATTTTGATTTCATTTGTTATTCACATGGGGTTTAGGGTTTGGTTAAAGTTAATGGTAAATACTGTGTATGGTCTGCCATGTGCGTGATACCGTGTATGCCATTTAACTATTCAATTTGTACAATTTTTGAAAATGCTATAGGCCAATATGTAGTGGCCTAATAAATAGTAGTGCAAAATAGGAAGATTTGCATGTCAAACTCCCCATTTTATGTGTAGTGGCCGGCCATGGTGTTAATGGTAGACAACATGTGCAAATTTTTTTATTGAAGTTATGGCATAAGTATGGCACAAATAATATATGTTATTTTGTGTCATAAAATGTTTAGTAATAGAATAACAAAAAGGAAGAAAATGAAGGTTTTTTTGTTCATTCTTTTTCATGAAAAAGCTGCAAATAGAAGAGAAAGGAAAGGAAAAGAGCTCTTGAATGTTCGGTCACTTGGGGAAGAAAAATCCAAGCTCAAGAGCATAGAGGGGCAAAATTCGGATAAGGGAAAAGAGAAAGTAATCGAATAGCCGTTGTAATCGTTCGACAACATTCAAGGTAAGTTTTTAAGTGTTTAAATTTGATTCCTTTTTATATGCCCAAGAGTTAAATTAATATGGAAAAGGGAATGTAAATTTTATTTAGTTAATGTGCCGAATATGTAATGATTTAAGGCTATAAGCCGATTATGGCTATTATGCTTAAGTTGAATTGGATTTGGAAATTTGATGCACTAAATGAATGTTACAATGAATAAACTATGCCGTATATGTGCTGGTGGAGATATCACGATTTTATATTACAAAAGGAAATAATGAATAAAGAAAAATAAAATATTGATTAGTGGGAGGAGAAACCAAAGTTAGTCCATGTTTGCTCCTCCATTACCGTAATTAGAAGAAGAAGAAGAAGAAAATCTTTGGGAAAATTCGGCTATGGTGGTTGGCTAAATCAAGGTAAGTTTAATGTTATTTTTGGAAACTTAAGCATCATTTGGATGATTAGTTTAAATTCTACCTATTTTATGGTTTGAAGGTAGGTTTTGAATGAGTTAAGATTCGGCTAAGGTGTTTTAAAAAAAAAATTATGGTGGATTGCTTTGATGTCATTAGCATGCTAATTGTGAAACATTAAGTAGATGATACATAAGATTGTAAAGTGGCTATTCGGGTTCTATAATGAAATTTTGCCAAAGCCGAATGTATCATGAAGAAAAATGTTATATGTGCATTATATAAGTATATGTGTACTCGGCCAAATGAATTCGATTTGAAGTTTTGATAGGTTGAGGGATGAATGGCCGAATGAGCTATAGGCTATGTAAGGATAAAATTTGCATATAAGTTGTGTGTGTATGTGTGGCTTTATTAGTTAATGGCATTCGACATTATTCTTCATTTATATATATGTGCATTCGGTCTTTGGGAGTAAACAGATGAAGTTAAAATGATAAAGAATGTTTCTAAGACTTGTTAAGTCATTGTGGCTATTGCCGAATGTATGTTTGGTTAAAGGAAATTTTCAATCGTTTATGCATGAGTATGTGAACTAAATATTTAATGAATATTCGGCAAAATGGGGTTAAGGGTTAAATCATAAGAATTTTGGGTGGTATTCATATTTGGACATTAAGGTTATATATACTTTGGCTACGTGAGTTAGGTGTTAAGTAACCTAATTATTTGATATGCATATTCGGTCATTGTTGGCAATGATAGAACCTATGTGTAATTTGCTACATTTGATCATGAGATGGAATTTGTATATGAAAGTTTAAGCTTGAGTAGTTAGGGTTAAATGGGTCATATAATGATCTTAAATGGATTGTATGCATATGAGTGTGTAGGTATTTGTGTGCAGCATTAAAGCTAAATGGAAATTGGTATTGTGGTAAATGTTGATAAGATGACATTTAGAGTTAGCTATATGTTTTGGAACTATACTGTATTTTGAAAATAAAAGTGTATAATATTAAAGTATGCATTATATATATATGTGCATGTGTATATGCGGTTATGCATAATTATGAATAAATGATTAAGTGATGATAATCATATATAGGTATGAATATATATATATGTCTTATGTATGTACCATGTACGTATAGTGACAATCGGATGTATGATTAAATTCATGCATATGAGAGCATGATAAGTTATATGAATCTTTGTTTATATATGCGAATTAGATATTGATTAAATAAGTATGAAATCGATTCATGACATATTTTATAAAATATAATATGTATTGGAGTTTTATATGATTGTCAAATGTGACTACTAAGAAGTAAAGTTGAGTAAGTAATTTAAATAAATCTATTTGTTTTAATTAAGCTCAAGAGTAAGGGAAGTCTAAATCTGATAGGGGAAAGGAGAAAGCAGTCGAGTAGATTATCCACAACTGTTCAAAATATTCGAGGTAAGTTTTAAGTAGTCTCCTCTAGTATATAATTGACAATGTCTTTATAAGAGTATATTAGATGAATTGCGATCTTTGGTTTGCACTTGAATAAAGTTGAATAATAGATAATGCATGTATATGACTTATAGTCTGATGGTCATTTTGAGTTTAAGATTAAATGGTGAAAAGAATGAGTGATATGAGATATAACTCTTGAGCTGAAATGTGAATGATGATGTGCATATTGAGTTTATATTCGAATGTAATATATGATTATTAAGTGATAAGATGGCTGAGATGTGTTATAATATGACCAAGTATGTATGAGACTAGAAATATATACGGACATGAGGTCCGCAGGCTTTATGCTGGTATTATATCCGGGCTAAGTCCCGAAGGTATTTGTGCTGGTGTTATATCCGGGCTAAGTCCCGAAGGCATTTGTGCTGGTGTTATATCCGGGCTAAGTCCCGAAGGCATTTGTGTTAGTGTTATATCCGGGCTAAGTCCCGAAGGCATTTATGCTGGTATTATATTCGGGCTAAAGTCCCGCAGGCTTTATGCTGGTATTATATCCGGGCTTAAAGTCCCGCATGCTTTCTGGTGGTGATTGGATTTGGGTTTCAAACCTAGCAAACTTAATGCTGATGATTGGAGTAAGATTATGATTTCGAATGTTCGTAGTAAACTACCATTGGATATGTTCAATGCATTAAGTTGGTCAGGTATGTATTATATACTTGGTATGTATTATATACTTTTATATGTTAGATTGATCGGAATTGAATCGTGAATGCGAAATGAGAAGTATATGTGAAAATCTCATATGTGTATGTGTGTATTCGGTTATGGTGGAAGGTTATATGAGATTGATTTGGTGATATACATGTTAAATAATATGTATGCAAAGAATGGGTAATAAATCTGCTTGGGACAGCAGCAGTAACATGATTTGGGAAAATCACCATAAATTGTTGGAGTTGAGTTAGAGGCTAAATAAATTATGTCATGAAATCTTAATAAGTCTAGTTTCTTATAAAAGAACCCGTGTAAGCAAAAGAATTTCCAATAATGAGATATTTGAAGTGGCATGGAATAGAGTCAAAATGACTTCGAAGTCCCCTGTTCTGTTTTCAGAAAATCATTATAAATGGTAAAAAAATGTTTATAAGATAAAATTTATATTCTTAGACTCCTTAATGAGTCTAGTTTCAAATGAAATAAACGATAACATATTTAGAATTCTGTATAATGAGAAAATTGATTCGTAGTGAAGAGTGGTCAGAATAGTCAAACAGTGAAACAGGGGAAACTTCAATAAAAATCTGGTATTGATTGGTCAAACCAAAAATTCTGAAAATTTGATGAATGGAAGATATATGAGTCTATTTTCAGTAAAAATTAACGGCACTTGATTTGGAGTTTCTTAGCTCCAGTTATAAATAATTTAGTGGTATTAGAGCTATGGTTTAGTCGGTTCTCAGACTAACATAGCAAGTGTAGGAGTCTAGCTATACATGCCGTGAGTAAAGTGTGATAGTGTGAGGTCTCCCGGCTCTTATAAATTGTTTTGCTCAGGTAATGATGTGTTCCAACCGAGTTAATATTAATTGATCTAAAATTGATATTGAACTGATTGTAATATATATGTGATATGATGGAATCGAAAAGGTATGAAAAGAATTTTATGATATGTGTGCATCAGTGTAAAGAGATGTGTGAGATTGTATAAAGTAAATGGTAATGAAAGATCAAATTGGATAGAACGCAGGGAATGAGTACGATCGTTCAATAATGAATTGACGGAAAAGACCATGGTTGGACCATGGCAATACATGAGACAGATGAGCTAGTGTAAGACCTATCGAAAATAGGCATCAACATGGGCAGAGCAAAGTTAGTATAATATCATAGTTGGACTTTGGCATCAAGTAAGCGACGTACTCAAAATCGTAAGACGTTTTTTTTCAATGGGATAAATATTGATAAATGATCAAGACTAAATGTGGAAATTTGATAAGAAATTATTTGGTAAATTGAGAAATAGAAATGAAAGTTTGAATCGTGATAAATTCACTTATGTTTTGTTAATACTCACATGAAATAAAGTTGCATGTGAAACTGAGATATGTGAAAATGTGTTTGTAACAAGATGAAAAGTTGAAATGTTTGAATGAAGTGTTACATTTAATGGTATCTTATTATCTGCCATTTGCATACTAATTGCCTTAGGAAAGAGACAAATATGTTCCTATTTTTATGACTAACAGTATCAAGTTTAGTTATTGTCAAAAAAATATGTTCCTAGTTTCAAATATGAATTGGATTAAAGTGTGTGATTATTGTTTCGTTATTGTTTGCCATGTGCATGATACTGTTTTGGATTAAATTTGTTTTTTAGCTTCCATATTGTATTGGTTATTTTCTACCATTACCTATGTTTAGGGTTAAAGTGTTTGGTTATTGTCTGCCATGTTCATGATAGAAATGTATGCGTTTGTATTAAATTGTTTTTGTATTGGTTAATGTTTTTCATTGCATATGTTGTATTAAATTTTTTGGTTGTTGTCTGCCTTTATTGATGTTAAATTTGTTTGGCATGTTTAATTGATGATGAATTTAATGAGAGTGAGGAAGAAATGTCTGGTTTTGATGTGTCTGATAGTGATGTGTCTAATAGGATTAGGGTTAATCTAGATGGTTTAAACATGGATGATATAGAAGTAGGGAACTGTGTGATAGTGATGATTCTAGGAGGTTAAATATTGCACATGAATCTGACTCAAATGGCCAAAATTAGCTTGAGTTCAACCTAGACAATGACATGAGCAACTGATGTGATTTCCTGAGCTTAGATTGTTCAAAAATTTGCGTGAATAAATGACCGTCTTAAATAGGTTCAAAGGATGGTGGAAGCCGCGACCCAAAGCACTTGAATATTTTACGAAATCAGAGTTTTAATCGAACTGACCGTCATAAATTTGACAAACACTCGAACCTTGGTATAACAAAGACACCAAATTTTTCAGTGGTAAAAGAAGTAATAAGTCAATGGTGAACGCCACAAACTCGAAGGAAGTTTGATAAGTTCAAATTAGTTTGGTTAAGAACCCTAGAGAGAAATTCTCGCAAAATATTTTTTTATTAAAATGGTCTCCCTTAAAACGTCCTTGTTACAAACTATTTTAGAGCCTAAAATGCCTATTCAAATTTTGCATCTAAATGTGTTCACACTAACAATTAAAGTGTTCACACAAAGCATTGAAATTCTGTTCATGAGCATAATGCATTCATGTGTAAACCAAATAGACATATTCATTCATCAAATTCATGCATGCATCCTTAGATAGGAAGCAATCTTCCAATTCATTGTAGGAGCAGCTTTTAATTTCCTTTAATCCCCCTTGGCTGATTGTTAAATGTATGGAACATGCATCTCTTTTAAATGATGCCATAATGACCCTTGAATACTTGAATGGACAACATGGATTCTTGGAAATTCATCTCCCAATTCGATTCATGCATGGGCTGGTACATTGGCTGAATTTAATGAGTACTTTCCCTTTGTTTTGTTCATGCATCCTTCTTCACTAAGAAAGACATTAAGACATGTATTTGAGCAACATTTGAATGGTCACAATGCACCACATTGAAGGCTTGATTCTTGAATATTCTAGGAGCTTCTCAATTGCATGAATTAATATTCTAGGAGCTTCTCAAGTGCATGAATTTGAAACTATGAATGGTCACTCTTAGTACATATGAATAAGCACCTGTACGCATATAAATAACCATCAACTAAGACTCTTGACTAAGAAATCGACTCTTATCATGGCAAGTAACTCACATGCAAATAACAAACACACTTGACATAATAACTAAAACACATCTTTTAGGACACAAATAAAACATAACAATTAAACATAATTAAACAAAATATGTAATATGTAATAAAACAAAACATAATATTTTAGAAGATATTAAAATGTGGCAAACATGTTTAAAACACATTAAAAACCATGTAATAACAAAACATATAATAAATAAAAAGCTGTGAAATTCAACACAAAAATGAATAATTAGGCATTATCGTCCACATTCAAGAATTGCATGGTTTGGAATGGTTTCATCTTGCACTTAGGTCTTTCGAGCTTGGGCCAACTTTCAGTCCTTTTTTGAGATGCATCATAAAATGATGTGACTGGAATTACATCATACCCTCCTCTATCTTGAAAATGATTTGTCCTTAAGTCAGGCTATTTACTCACGAAAAATCTTTCACGATCACGTTCCCCTTTGGTCATAAGCTTGACAACATTGCTTCCAAAAACCTAAAAATCACACTTGGTTTGAAAAGAAAGAAGATTATTTTTAATCGTTCCCTCTTTAGAAGGGTACATTTCAAGTTGTCACCTATATAAGGACGAAACAACTTAGTGACTTTGGGAACTGTAAGTACAAAATAATTTTCTAGAACTCTTTCCAAAATTTGAACACGCAAACCAATGTCAGGATCAAAGATATAAGTTGGTCTTACCTTTCCAATATGAATCAAAAGTTTAATAATTGGCAACAAAGTAGAATCATGGAGCATGCAATAATTATTTACATAGTCATGCAAAACAAACAATAAAGAACAACAATCTCCGGGTTTAAAAATGCTATTTTGATCACTTGTCTTAGAAAGTAACAAAAGTTTTTCTTCTGCCAATAATTCAGACATGCTAGTCAAAGAAAATTTAGGCATACACACATTCAAACAACCCAACCTCTCAAATTTCATTCGAATAGGCATGAACTCACATGAAAATCTCACACAAAGACTTAAAGAATTCACATAACAATCATAATCAAACAAATTAAGCATTCTACATAAAACTCCTTTATCATTCAAAACAATCAAATCATGCAGACAACTAATTGGACCAAAAACATCAACGAATACTTCAATTTGTGATTTTATGTCACTTGAACCAAAACAGGTCATTTGATGAGAAATTCGTTTTAACATGTTATCAACATCTTTCAATGAATAGCAACAAGGCAGGTTATTGTAAAGAGATCCTTTGAAAGTAAAATCATTGGCAGTCCCATCAAAAATAATTGAAACTAATTGTCTTGACTTAATAACCAAATATTTCTTACCTTCCTTACCATTCAACACTTGAAGAACATTTGTACTTTTTCTTCCAAATGCGAAAACACCTTTCGTTGGGAAGATAATAAAGTTGGAACTCCTCCAACGACTCTTTAGAAATCTGAAATGAAGAGATATCACAAGGACAGTTCGCATGTTAGTTAATAAAAACACTTCTCTCATTTTCACTCATTTATTTCTTAGCTTCATTTTTTTTACAACAATGTCACTCGTATCACTCACACTTTCTTTTATTTCTTCAATTTCAATTTCTTTTTTTTCCCTCGTACTCTTTTTCTTTTTCGATTTCAATTTCTTTTTCCTGACGCTCTCTTTTTATTTCAACCTCTCTTCTCACAACCTCTTTTTCTTTTTTGATATCCTTTTCTCTCATTTTTTTTTCTTCTCAAAATTTTTTATTTTTCTCTCACTTTTTTTCATTATCAACCCTTGTTTTTATTTTCTTACAATTTTTTCCCATTCTTTCGTTACAAAATGAGGTTGACATAAAAGAATCGGAATGAGAAGATTTTCGTTGGGTAAAAGTGGAAGGATTTACATATGATACACAATCAACTCTTCGTGATTGAACCTCCGTGGATAAGTACTTTGGCGCACTTGAAGAGATAGTTGTGCTTTCTCGTTTGTTACCTCGATAGGCTTCAAACTTGTGGCTCGCTATACTCTAACTTACATTCCTCAACGAATAGGAATCATGACGTGGATCTCTTCTCAAGGAATCATAGGACGATTGGCTCCTTGAAATCTTGCTTCTATATGATCTACTTTTCTGTGAATTTGCTCGGCTTGAGATCTCATGACACTTCAGATTTCTTTTAAAGAATATTGTAATTCCAACTCGGAATAGTCTTGTGACATGATTCAACAATCGATTAGTAACAAAAAAAAATATGATAGAAAGTTCCTTACCAAACAAATCCTCACAAGTCACTCCAAAGGAAATTGCTTCAATTGTGTTTGCATGCAAATTCAGTTTTTTCCACTCGAATGATCTCACCACTCTTACCTTTTTCTGCTCATAGTTCCTCTCGTAGGGTTCTTAAAAGGACCAAAAGAACTTTTTCAAACCTTTCGAAAGATTGTGGGAAGAATCAAGTCAAAAGGTAACAAAAAATGTGATATGGGTATTTTGGTAATTTTAGTAATTTTTCACAAAAAGTTTAAAAATGGGTCTTTATGGGTTTTTACAAGGAATTTTGGTATAAGGGTAAAAAAGGTAATTTTTGGGTCAAAAATTTTTCGGTAGTGTGGTTTTTTTTTTGGAAAAAGTAAAATAGACTTAAACTATTTTTCCTAAACTTTAAACCCTAAATCCTAAACTTCAGGTTGGAATGTTATTTAGGTCCAAAGGCAGTCTAAGAGATGCTGGCATGCACTATGGTAGGCTGATAATTATTTTATTAAGTTTCCAAAAAATGATCTAAAAAGGTTAAAGGTAGTCTACAGTTCAAAATGTTCTTGGTACATATGGGCTTCTAGACTAAACCTTAATGACCCTTGTTAGCTCGATGAAGCAAATCGAAATGGGTGAAAGCAAAGGCAAGAATGAAACAATGAACACAAAGAATTTAGAGTGGTTCGGCCCCAATTGCCTACTCCACTACCTTAGCTTTCCATCTCTAAGGATTTTTTCCAAACTCACTAATTTGTTTAACCTTTGATGACAAGGTTTAACCTTACAACTCCTTAATATTTCTACCTGAAATCTCAAGTTTCAAACCCTCTCAAAGAGATTCAAATCAGCAAATAAAGAAATAATCCTTACAAGATAAAATTGTTTACAAATTGAAGCACAAATACAATGAGATACACTTGAGCAAAATAATAGAGATAAAACTCACAAGTGTATGTAAGAAGAATATGAAAATTTAAGCTCTAAGGTTGTTTGATTGATGAGTTTTGCTTGAAAGTGATTTCTTAGATGTTGTAGGACTTTGAAAGATGGTATTTATACCCCCAATAGATTTCCAACCTTTGAGGTTGTTGGTGAAGTTAATATGGCTGTTGGGGATGTAAAACCAAAGAATTTATTTCACTTGAAACTGGGAGTATCGATACATCCAAACAAGGTTTCGATAATTTTTATCATAAATGCTAATTCAGTGACCGTTAGAATGAAATAATCAATACTTAAAAAGTATTTTATCGATACTTCCTGAAATAGGTAATGATATTAGATGGATACTTCGTAGGGTTTATGAAAAACATAATATTATTTTGGTATCTTTTTTAAGAAATATATTGATTATTTTCAAAAAGTATCGATATCGGAAACATGGTATCGATAATTTTTAGGGTTTCTTTGAACAGAATGCCTTTTGGTTTCGATTTTTCTAAGCGTATCGATATTTCCAAAATTATTGATACTTGTCCATAAGGTATCGATACCTTTTGTCTTAGAGCAAATTTGACTTGTTTGAAAATCATTTTAACTTGGTTAAAATCATTTGCACTTGATTTTAAAATTGTTTCAAAGTTTTATCTCTTAGACTTCAAATTTAAAAATTATTT